>NC_134469.1:82960345-82965608 GCF_964194025.1 Convolutriloba macropyga
TATCTCAAACACGTTCATAAATGAACAAAATCTAGTTCATTACCAGTTACAAAAATCCAAAATCCATGTTCCTAACCTTTGAAAATTATCAAAAATATAGATAAAACTTAGACATAGACAAGAAGTGATAATGATAATACAGTCAGCAGAATTATGAATTTTGCGACAAATTCTTTCACTTCAAGAGAACATGTTATAAGTACATGTTATAAGTATAAACCTAAGACAGTTAACCTCAACACGTTGACAGTCACCAGAAGCTGCGTTCCACTTCAACACATTCCCGACAAAGTCCCCAGAGTACATTACGTGGTTCGGGTCGCCGGGAGTGGACGCTGCTACAAAACACAGGCTTGTAATCTTCTTGTTGTGTCCTCGGACTACCCTCTTAGGCACTTCGACGTTGTCATAGTCAAGATATGTCAACTGTCCATCTAAAGACAGAGTCAAGATATGGTCTCCCTGCCAGAGACACCCAACTTGCATGTCACCAACGTTAGTTCCAAACTTGAAGGTCCTCAGAAGCTCCAGAGTGGCAACATCCCAAATTTTGGCGCTTTTATCGGCCGACACACTTAAAAGCTTTCTGCTGTCCGGCGAAAAACAGATGCTATATACGCTGCCACTATGTGCAGTTTCACCATCTTTGAATTGACTTTTCATTTCACCGTCTTTGCCTCCGTAGAGAATGATAGTCTTGTCAGCCGAAGCAGTAGCGAACACCTCCCCATTAGGACTGTAACGTACACACTGAACAAAGTTGTGGTGATCATGTTTCGATGACTTTATTTTGAAAGGCGGACCCTCGTGATGTACAGCTGTCATGTCTTCGCTACCAGTCACGATTCTGAAGGGTCGCGTTGGCTTGAAGTCACACGAATTAACAGCTTTACTATGCCCACCAATGGTTCCGGTTGTCGTCCCAGTTTCGGACAAGAACACGCTGGCATATGAATCTTTTCCATCTCCGCAGCAGACGATTCTTTGATTGTCAGAAGACCATGTCAAATCTTTGATAGATCCTCCGTAAGGCGTGAACTCGTTTTTAAGAATGTGCTCTGCTTGGGTCGTATCCCAGATTCGAACTTTGCCACTTTCGTCGCCCGATGCGATGTAAAACCCTGATGGCGCGTATCTGGCAACATTGACTTGAGCGGCATGCTCGGTGTATAAGTCACACTGGGTGGGATCTTCAATGCTCCGGATGAAGACCGTGTTGCCAAAACCGTACAGAAAGTTCTTCCCTTTAGGGTCTCCGCTCAGCACGGTTGGAAACCCACGCTCCGTTTTCGGGGTTGCAGCAAAAATCCTGGAGTACACAGCACGCGATCCAGACATACCTTGACCTGAAAGAGGCCATAACGCTCGCGTTATTTTTCAAAAACGAAAAGCATTTGAAATAGTACAGTAATCTGCAAAAAACGCATTTTAAGTAAAAGTCAGTATGTTAGAGAAACTGGCCATCAAACAGCGCAAAAATTATTATTTTTTAATGTTTCAAAATTATTCAACATAAATCAATTTCAACTTGCAGGAACTTCGTCTCAATTCAAAATCATCTATTAACAGTCGGAGTCGGTATGCTGTAGAGTCATTTCTGAAGTTGCTGTCTGAGTTTCCCTAGAGTTGCCAATGAAGACACTGCAAACTTTTGTTTCCCAAACAACTGAAATTCTGACCCTCACAACCGGGTCTTAAAAAGATATGATTACAGGATCTGCACAAGCGGTTCTTTCGACAAATTTACCTAAATAACTAAATAGTGGGCTTCATAGCAAAAGTATTATAATAAAGGGCATTAACATTTCAGGGTTCAAAGTAGAGCCAGGAGGCAAGAATCTGTAATTCAAAAAACAGCTCCAAAACCAACTTTTACTTCAGTTTGGAAACGAGTCAATTGCTTCCTAAAAGCCAAATTTGAGAAGAGACTTCCGTAATGGAAATGTCATCGAAAACAGATTTGTCTAATCAAGCAACTCAGACACGAAAAGTTCAAAATTTGAAAAGAATGTTGCCTTTCCGTCAAGGGTTGACTAAATGGTTCCCAATAGGTCCATAAAAAAATCTTTTGAAAATTATTTTTAGCAGCCCCAGATTACAACATTGCTTAAACCGTATTAGGGCTTCAGAGTTCTTTTTTCTCTAACGACGCAAATACCCTAGACCAGACGCTGATCGCCACATCACCAACAACTATTTCTGGTAGTAAAAGATCACCCTGTGATGAAGCATTTTAAAATTCCGTTTTAAAAATATACGATGAAATTGATTAAAGAGGATGTTGTTTAATTACTTTGCCTTGCTCTTGTTCCAGCGTACGGAAAAATAACTAAAAACTTAAATATCCCCCGTATGTATAAGTACTTTGAACGAAAACCACAACTAGCATTTAGAATTACGATAGGTTTTACACTTAGCTAGGTGAAATGAACTTTATGATTTTCATTTATCATAAATAAACATAAGCCAATTAACGTCGGACAAATTGCTCTCAAACGACAGGCCGGGCAATTTAATTCAGAGGGGGCTGCAACCTAGCTAATATCTATGGTTGCAAAAAATCGACTAGGGAAGGATTTGAACCCACGACCTCCTCCGCCACAAACCTAAGCATTGATCACTCGGCTTAATTTCTTCAATTCTCAACAAAAGCAAATCATCTTAGGTCAAGCGAGAAATGAAGTCAAGTGTGAAATGAAGTCACTCTAGAAATTAAATAGAAAGTTCTAGAATACAACAGTCAAACAAAAATTTTACCATAGTTGCTTCAAACTTTAATCGAGAGCAGTTAAAAACTGGTGATAATGAATCGACACTACTGCATTAAAAAACCGGTAACTAAAGAAATAAACTTGCAGCAGAAGCCGACCAGATAACAGATATCGCCAAGACAATCTAGACAAGAATTCTCTTCTTCTGAATCAGTCGATCAGCGAATTACTCGAGAAAAAGAGAGCGAGCATTAGCACGCAACCTTACACTGCTGACATATCTACTATTATTGACTCAAGACAAACCAGCGAAGTTTGGCGTGTGTTCTCTGAGAACATCTACTTCAAATTCGGTGGATTGATCACACTGCGTTGTCGCATATGTGATGTAAAAGCAAATCTTACTTGAATCAAAACTAAAATCCAAAAAGTTAATGTCGATTACCAACTTTCCTGGGTCAAAGGACAATAACTTCGTAGTCACTAAACGCACAGATAGACAATTCTTCAGACTGGTGCTAATAAGACAATCAAGGCTAACATCTCCGAACACATACTATCAAACTGTGAACACATTTAATAACCCACGTAAGGAAGCAGCATTTTTAACCCATTGTTAACTTTTCACCTCGTTCTTCAAAGCTTCAGGCGATTGTCTTGATACTCAATTGTTTGCTTCAAGCGGTGCCAGTCCCCTTAACGGATCGTTACAACGCAAATATGTTAAATCGCGAACTTCACGGCAACCATTAGCTTTAGTTTTAAAACCCTGCTCAGATTGAAGCTAATTTAGGAACAGTATCCAAAATCTCTAAGAAATAATGTCTGCTATAGCAACACACATATGGAAAATAAAATGGCATTGAGTGTAACTAATGTTCTACTTGACTTTTCTTAACGATTTCAGTGGACTATTAAAACTAGATTTTCTAACAAAAGATGACTGCTAAGAAATAATGTCTACTAAGCTAATGGAAGGGCAGCATGAAAGGCAATTTTCAAATGGATGAAATAATTCGTCATCGCTTAACCTGCAATTTGATAAGAACAAATTGAAGACGGGACTGTGCAATTCAATTTCAAACACAGTCGAATAACGTCAGAGGAATTGCTCGCTAACGACTAATGGGAGCTCAGATTTATTGCAGCTTGCTTCAGTCACGGTTGGGATGAACTATATTTACTAAAGGGCTTCAAATGAGTATTAAAAGACATTATATACCGTTATTAACACAAAGAAAATTTGGATCTTTTCTGCTAGCGCCCCCCAGCCTTATATAGCCGTTAAATTTTGCACCCCCCAAAATCTAAGTTTTCGCGAATTGTAAGAGCGATATTTGCATTTCATTGAAACAAGAGTGTCTAGGTAGATTGAAGGCACTTTTAGAGTAGTTGCCTTTAGAAGTTTTAAAAAATCAAGCCCTTATTGTAGCCGATAACACCAAAAATGATCTAATACAGAAATTTTTATTGATGCTTACGTTATATGCAACAAATTTTGGTTGAATACGTAATACTTTCAAACCATAGCTGTGCTAGCTTTTAGTAAATGCATATTGTTCATATATGTTCACGTATAAGATTACTTAGCTTTAACAATATGTTTACACATTTATAAATGGGGGGTGCCTAACTAAGCGGGGGGGGGGGGGGGCGCTAGCAGAAAAGATCCGAAAATTTAAAGTGAAAAATACACCAATTTGGACCAGCTTTTCAGTTGATTTTTAGCAGTGAACTGCCGTCAGTTGAGTTCAGCTGCTGACACATATAAAATTGATCACGCAAAACAAAAAAGTCAAAGGCGGAAAAGTCACTCAAAAAGTGAAAACGGTCAAGCCAAAATGTTGCATGAAAAGACACGTTTAAAATAATTGCTTTAAAATTCGTTCCAGAACAATTAAAGAATCTTCTCGGCTAGGGGGAGACTAATAGGCAATTTTGTTAATCAATGATAGGGAATATTTAGTTAGTGCTGTGACTCGATTCCGAGGTTTTTATGAACACACATTGAAGACGGGGATTGTCTGGATCAACTGACACAGAAAGAAAAAAAACAATTGTGTGGATCTAGTGGTAGATTAATTGATGTCTCACTTATATGTGCCACAATGTGGGATAACCAAAGTTGATGATCTCGTAAAACTGATTATTATTAATCTCATCATTATTGAACATGAGTTCCATAACTCAAATAAGTGTCAACTCAAATATTGATGGCGGCTATTCGCTGAATGTTTTCAAGCGCCAATCCTCAGGAGTAAATATTGGGAGGCAGTTGTACGGCTTATGTTGAAACAGGTACAACTTAGTGAAAACGTTTACAGTGAATTGAACACCCAGCTGCGTCACACATCTATTCTACCAATACAAATTTCTCATTTTTTTTTGTTCTCGACACTTTTTTGTTCTCTACTTCAGCTGTCAAGCTTAGTTATGAGAAAAAAAGATCAGCTTGATACTTCCTTTCACAACTTCGGGAAAATAAAACGCTATTGTGTATTTCATTCATGTTCTACTTGACTTTTCTTACCGATTTCAGTGGACTATTAAAG
>NC_134469.1:82965808-83030747 GCF_964194025.1 Convolutriloba macropyga
TAACTTTTGGGTCCATAATTAGTAGGTCACCATGTAAAAGAGCAATTACAATTGGAGGGAGTAATGAAAATTTTACGTCCACCAATCAGCTTTTTACTTTTTTGGGGTGGGGACAATTCTTTAGTACAAGCTGTTTGCCACGCTCGCTTTCTCATACGTTCATATTGAACGATTACAAATTCGAAATTATGCTTATTGAATCTCACCTCAAAAACTTTGATCACACGTGAAGAGTCGATGACGGCCAAAAAGCTCCCATCAGGTGAAAACTCCAAATTTGTCGGATCAGCATTGAAAGGAATTTCCTTCTCCGAGTCCAGGCCGAGAGAACTCGTCATCGAGTAAATTCTCACTTTCTTGTCAGTGCAAGAGCAGGCAACTTTAGAACCATCAGAGGCCAACGCCAACTTGACAACACCATGATTCAGTTCCATGGTATGCGCAATATCATAACCATTGACGACTACAATGTGTTTCAAACAGCCTATAACTGCAAGATCAGGGGAGCTCTTAAGGGCTACAATTTTCTGGGGTTGCGATGGGCACTTGAGAGGCTCGCCCACAAATGTGCCACTGCTTTGATCAATGAATCGGACCATATCGTCATAAGACACACTCGCAATTGTAGAGCCACCACGGTTCGCCATTGAAATCACCTGAGCTTTCATGTTGCCACCCTGTTAAATACCGGATGAATGACCAATCGAATTACATATAAAAAATTAATTGATAATTACTTAAGTGTGCACAACAAAACATATTATAAGGCAGTGCAGAACAACAATTTCATTTTCATTGGAGTCATAAGAAATTCAATCAATTAGATTCACCTGAATCATGAACATTACAGTGAGATCAAATACCTCAATTGCAATATGACTATCTCTAGTATATTTAACACCTTTATACAGGTGTGATCTTATCAGAAGACGCTTGTAATAAAAAAAAGCCAATGACAATGAACATTTTTGTACTGCAATTTGAAAACCAAACAAAAACAAACCGACTGATGTCGGAAGAATTGCTCTCGAACGACAGGCAAGGCAATTTAATTCCCGGGCTGTAGCCTAGATAATTTTTTCTTTATGATTGTAAAATATATGGACCACGCCGGAATTGGAACCATGGACCTCCCGATCCCTCAGCAGTAGCACTGCTCACTCGGCTACCAGTCCATGTTTGTTTCTATGCTGCAATCGGTTTTATTTTAGCAACAAGCTTACTTCAGAGTGAGAACAATAGAGATCACTCAACAATGAAGAACGAAAACGTGAAAAAGTTACTTGAGAAGTCAAAGAATGTTCTAAAAGAAAAGCGCAAAAATGGTCAGGCGAAAAATTTGCAAAAAAAGACCAACACGTTTACAATAATTGCTCAAACTTCGTTCGAGAGCAATTACATACTCCAGGAGTAGCCGATAAGTGAAGAAATTTTAGATTCAATTGGCATCAGAGGCTTGCAGAATCATTGGAAGTTTCGATGAGACGAATTCTCTGTGTTTGTAATAAAATAACTTTTTGTTTGCATAATTAATTTAACTACATTGCGGTGCTTTATATAGAACAACAAGCAAAGTTCTTACACTGCCTCGAACTGTCAGATTCATAACCAACACTTCAGGAAATTCAGTGCTTTTTTATTACTCACACGTGGAATACACGCAGCCTCCGAAGACATCACGCAACTTTTAATCTTCAGTTTTCCTTCTAGTGCAAGCAACAACATAAAATGACAGACAAATCGAATAAATGTTTAAAACCACAGATCATCAGCCTCTATAGGAAAATATTGTTTATGCAAAGCAAAAAAAATGAGCAAGAAATTACAACTCATTGTCTGGTGCTTTAAGTGAGATGACATTTTAAACAGGTCATCTAGATTATAAACTTAGCTGGCAAATCGCCAGAAAATAGCCGCAATAGCTTCATAGATCTGTAGTCTAAAAGAGGTAAAAAAGACAGACCAAAAAAGAAACTTATTCTTTTCATTAAGGGCTGAGATGTTAAATATTGATATAACTGTATAACTTATAAATCTGTATAACTTACTGCTGTTTCTATTAGCTGCTCTTAAATAACCTTCAATTAGAGTAGCAAGCACTCATTTGATCTTATCTCTTTGAATTAAAGCAAAGAAAAGTCAATTTCAGAGTGAGGAAGTCATTGTTTAAAGTGAGGTAAGTCACGTGTGACCAAAAATTTAATCACACGAATGAACAAAAAAAAACTAGCTCCACTAAGAGTGAAAAATGACGTCACGCACGCAATTCGGTTGAAATTGCATGAGCGGATGAACAAAAGGCAGATTTGAAGTGGTTGTGACGTCATATGGTCGTTACAAAAATCTTGACGACGAAATAAATAAAAAACCAAGAGAAGGCCAATAATAGCTTCAGCTATCGCTTTGCGGCTATTAACCAGATTTCTTGAGTTTAACAACACAAAAACAGCACAACACTGAAGCAGTATTACAGAATGCTCCAATGGTTGAAAAATTACCCTGATGAAAGAAGATGAATTAAAAATTTTTCAGAAAACAAGGTCACAATCCACTACAAAAAAAAACGAAATCTCGTATCAGTTTCTTCTTCCTTTTGAACAAATATTTTGCTTTCGTTAGCATACGTGACTTAAGTGATATACTGAAAGCGGTTGACATAGTCTACTAATACGTAAATATCAATTTATCAGCTCATAATCTAAAAACGTGAGGAAACAGTTCGCGCGGCTGCAGTGAATGTGCGCGTGAAACAGAACGTTTCAACATACTTTGTGTGTCAAAACGATTCAGTTCTTTTTGACAGACAAGACCATAAAGATAGGTTGTTTGTCTACATCAATCAGCGGCAAGTTTCAATGAAAACCTTTGCCCAAGTGCCCTTCAAAGAATAGAATTTTTTAGATCAAGGTACCTCGAAGAGAAAAACAATGTATCTGCACGTAAAAGGAATTAGATGTCTATATCTCAAACACGTTCATAAATGAACAAAATCTAGTTCATTACCAGTTACAAAAATCCAAAATCCATGTTCCTAACCTTTGAAAATCATCACAAATATAGATAAAACTTCGAGATAGACAAATATAGATAAAACTAAGAAGTGATAATGATAATACAGTCAGCAGAATTATGAACTTTGCGACAAATTCTTTCACTTCAAGAGAACATGTTATAAGTATAAACCTAAGACAGTTAACCTCAACACGTTGACAGTCACCAGAAGCTGCGTTCCACTTGAACACATTCCCGACAAAGTCTCCAGAGTACATTACGTGGTTCGGGTCGCCGGGAGTTGACGCCGCTACGAAACACAGGCTTGTAATCTTCTTGTTGTGTCCTCGGACTACCCTCTTAGGCACTTCGACGTTGTCATAGTCAAGATATGTCAACTGTCCATCTAAAGACAGAGTCAAGATATGGTCTCCCTGCCAGAGACACCCAACTTGCATGTCACCAACGTTAGTTCCAAACTTGAAGGTCCTCAGAAGTTCCAGAGAGGCAACATCCCAAATTTTGGCGCTTTTATCGGCCGACACACTTAAAAGCTTTCTGCTGTCCGGCGAAAAACAGATGCTATATACGCTGCCACTATGCGCAGTTTCACCATCTTTGAATTGACTTTTCATTTCACCGTCTTTGCCTCCGTAGAGAATGATAGTCTTGTCAGCCGAAGCAGTAGCGAACACCTCCCCATTCGGACTGTAACGTACACACTGAACAAAGTTGTGGTGATCATGTTTCGATGACTTTATTTTGAAAGGCGGACCCTCGTGATGTACAGCTGTCATGTCTTCGCTACCAGTCACGATTCTGAAGGGTCGCGTTGGCTTGAAGTCGCAAGAATTAACAGCTTTACTGTGCCCACCAATGGTTCCGGTTGTCGTCCCAGTTTCGGACAAGAACACGCTGGCATATGAATCTTTTCCATCTCCGCAGCAGACGATTCTTTGATTGTCAGAAGACCATGTCAAATCTTTGATAGATCCTCCGTAAGGCGTGAACTCGTTTTTAAGAATGTGCTCTGCTTGGGTTGTATCCCAGATTCGAACTTTGCCACTTTCGTCGCCCGATGCGATGTAAAACCCTGATGGCGCGTATCTGGCAACATTGACTTGAGCGGCATGCTCGGTGTATAAGTCACACTGTGTGGGATCTTCAATGCTCCGGATGAAGACCGTGTTGCCGAAACCGTACAGAAAGTTCTTCCCTTTAGGGTCTCCGCTCAGCACGGTTGGAAACCCACGCTCCGTTTTCGGGGTTGCAGCAAAAATCCTGGAGTACACAGCACGCGATCCAGACATATCTTGACCTGAAAGAGGCCAAAACGCTCGCGTTATTTTTCAAAAACGAAAAGCATTTGAAATAGTACATTAATCAGTAAAAAAACGCATTTTAAGTAAAAGTCAGTATGCTAGAGAAACTGGCCATCAAACAGCGCAAAAAAATATTATTTTTTAATGTTTCAAAATTATTCAGAACATAAATCAATTTCAACTTGCAGGAACTTCGTCTCAATTCAAAGGTTCTGCCTCTTTTCAGAACAACTAATGTCAAGAATGGAGTATTAGTAGCTTTCCAAGCTGTTTCAAAATCTCTTTAGTAAGGCCCGAAGACAAGCATTCTTTTAAAAAACTATTTAGAACAGTCTACTTTTTTTCTCCAAGCAGGCACTGAAAAAATTTTAACAGAGAATCATCTATTAACAGTCGGAGTCGGTATGCTGTAGAGTAATTTCTGAAGTTGCTGTCTGAGTTTCCCTAGAGTTGCCAATGAAGACACTGCAAACTTTTGTTTCCCAAACAAATGAAATTCTGACCCTCACAACCGGGTCTTAAAAAGATATGATTACAGGATCTGCACAAGCGGTTCTTTCGACAAATTTACCTAAATAACTAAATAGTGGGCTTCATAGCAAAAGTATTGTAATAAAGGGCATTAACATTTCAGGGTTCAAAGTAGAGCCAGGAGGCAAGAATCTGTAATTCAAAAAACAGCTCCAAAACCAACTTTTACTTCAGTTTGGAAACGAGTCAATTGCTTCCTAAAAGCCAAATTTGAGAAGAGACTTCCGTAATGGAAATGTCACCGGAAACAGATTTGTCTAATCAAGCAACTCAGACACGAAAAGTTCAAAATTTGAAAAGAATGTTGCCTTTCCGTCAAGGGTTGACTGAATGGTTCCCACTAGGTCCATAAAAAATCTTTTGAACATTATTTTTAGCAGCCCCAGATTACAACATTGCTTAAACCGTATTAGGGCTTCAGAGTTCTTTTTTCTCTAACGACGCAAATACCCTAGACCAGACGCTGATCACCACATCACCAACAACTATTTCTGGTAGTAAAAGATCACCCTGTGATAAAGCATTTTAGAATTCCGTTTTTAAAATATACGATGAAATTGATTAAAGAGGATGTTGCTTAATTACTTTGCCTTGCTCTTGTTCCAACGTACGGAAAAATAACTAAAAACTTAAATATCCCCCGTATGTATAAGTACTTTTAACGAAAACCACAACTAGCATTTAGAATTACGAGAGGTTTTACACTTAGCTAGGTGAAATGAACTTTATGATTTTCATTTATCATAAATAAACATAAGCCAATTAACGTCGGACAAATTGATCTCAAACGACAGGCCGGGCAATTTAATTCAGAGGGGGCTGCAGCCTAGCTAATATTTATGGTTGCAAAAAATCGACTAGGGAAGGATTTGAACCCGCGACCTCCTCCGCCACAAACCTAAGCACTGATCATTCGGCTTAATTTCTTAAATTCTCAACAAAAGCAAATCATCTTAGGTCAAGCGAGAAATGAAGTCAAGTGTGAAATCAAGTCACTCTAGAAATTAAATAGAAAGTTCTAGAATACAACAGTCAAACAAAAATTTTATAATAGTTGCTTCAAACTTTAATCGAGAGCAGTTAAAAACTGGTGATAATAAATCGAGACTACTGCATTAAAAAACCGGTAACTAAAGAAATAAACTTGCAGCACAAGCCGACCAGATAACAGATATCGCCAAGACAACCTTGACAAGAATTCTCTTCTTCTGAATCAGTCGATCAGTCAATTACTCGAGAAAAACAGAGCGAGCATTAGCACGCAACCTTACACTGCTGACATATATCTACTATTATTGACTCAAGACAAACCAGCGAAGTTTGGCGTGTGTTCTCTGAGAACATCATCTACTTCAAATTCGGCGGATTGATCACACTGCGTTGTCGCATATGTGATGTAAAAGCAAATCATACTTGAATCAAAACTAAAATCCAAAAAGTTTATGTCGATTAGCAACTTTCCTGGGTCAAAGGACAATAACTTCGTAGTCACTAAACGCACAGATAGACAATTCTTCAGACTGGTGCTAATCAGACAACCAAGGCTAACATCTCCGAACACATACTATCAAACTGTGAACACATTTAATAACCCACGTAAGGAAGCAGCATTTTTAACCCATTGTTAACTTTTCACCTCGTTCTTCAAAGCTTCAGGCGATTGTTTTGATACTCAATTGTTTGTTTCAAGCGGTGTCAGTCCCCTTGACGGATCGTTGCAACGCAAATATGTTAAATCGCGAACTTCACGGCAAACATTAGCTTTAGTTTTAAAACCCTGCTCATATTGAAGAAATAATCTCTAAGAAATAATGTCTGCTATAGCAACACACATATGGAAAATAAAATGGCATTGAGT
Source organism: Convolutriloba macropyga (assembly GCF_964194025.1). Classification (NCBI taxonomy): domain Eukaryota; kingdom Metazoa; phylum Xenacoelomorpha; order Acoela; family Convolutidae; genus Convolutriloba; species Convolutriloba macropyga. The sequence continues at coordinate 82,972,511 of NC_134469.1, forward strand.
GTAACTAATGTTCTACTTGACTTTTTTTAACGATTTCAGTGGACTATTAAAGCTAGATTTCCTAACAAAAGATGACTGCTAAGAAATAATATCTACTAAGCTAATTGAAGGGCAGCCTGAAAGGCAATTTTCAATTGGATGAAATAATTTGTCATCGCTTAACCTGCAATTTGATAAGAACAAATTGAAGACGGGACTGTGCAATTCAATTTCAAACACAATGGAATAAGTTCGGAGGAATTGCTCTCTAACGACTAATGGGAGCTCAGATTTATTGCAGCTTGCTTCAGTCACGGTTGGGATGAACTATATTTATTAAAGGGCTTCAAATGACTTAAAAGACATTATATACCGTTATTAACACAAAGAAAATTTAAAGTGAAAAATACACCAATTCCGACTAGCTTTTCAGTTGATTTTTAGCAGTGAACTGCCGCCAGTTGAGTTCAGCTGCTGACACATATAAATTTGATCACGCAAAACAAAAAAGTCAAAGGCGTAAAAGTCACTCAAAAAGTGAAAACGGTCAAGGCAAAATGTTGCATGAAAAGACACGCTTACAATAATTGCTTAAAATTCGTTCCAGAGCAATTAAAGAATCTACTCGGCTAAGGGGAGACTAATATGCAATTCTGTTAATCAATGATAGGGAATAATTAGTTATTGCTGTGACTCGATTCTGAGGTTTTTATGAACACACATTGAAGACGGGGATTGTCGGGATCAACTGACACAGAAGGTAACAAAAACAATTGTGTGGGTCTAGTGGTAGATTAATTGATGTCTCACTTATATTTGCCACAATATGGGATAGCCAAAGCTGATGATCTCGTAAACTGATTATTATTAATCTCATCATTATTGAACATGAGTTCCATAACTCAAATAAGTGTCAACTCAAATATTGATGGCGGCTATTCGCTGAATGTTTCAAGCGCCAGTCCTCACTGAATGTTTTTAGCAGTGAACTGTCGCCAGTTGAGTTCAGCTGCTGACACATATAAATTTGATCACGCAAAACAAAAAATGTCAAAGGCGTAAAAGTCACTCAAAAAGTGAAAACGGTCAAGGCAAAATGTTGCATGAAAAGACACGCTTACAATAATTGCTTAAAAATTCGTTCCAGAGCAATTAAAGAATCTACTCGGCTAGGGGGAGACTAATATTCAAGTCTGTTAATCAATGATATGGAATAATTAGTTATTGCTGTGACTCGATTCTGAGGTTTTTATGAACACACATTGAAGACGGGGATTGTCGGGATCAACTGACACAGAAGGTAACAAAAAACAATTGTATGGATCTAGTGGTAGATTAATTGATGTCTCACTTATATGTGCCACAATGTGGGATAACCAAAGTTGATGATCTCGTAAACTGATTATTATTAATCTCATCATTATTGAACATGAGTTCCATAACTCAAATAAGTGTCAACTCAAATATTGATGGCGGCTATTCGCTGAATGTTTTCAAGCGCCAATCCTCAGGAGTAAATATTGGGCGGCAGTTGTACGGCTTATGTTGAAACAGGTACAACTTAGTGAAAAAGTTTACAGTGAATTGAACACCCAGCTGCGTCACACATCTATTCTACCAATACAAATTTCTCATTTTTTTTGGTCTCGTACTTTGTTCTCGACACTTTTTTGTTCTCTACTTCAGCTGTCAAGCTTAGTTATGAGAAAAAAGATCAGCTTGATACTTCCTTTCACAACTTCGGGAAAATAAAGTGCTATTGTGTATTTCATGTTCTACTTGACTTTTAATACCGATTTCAGTGGACTATTAAAGCGAGATTTTCTAACAAAAGATGACTACTCAAATATATATAAGCAACTCAACAAAACAAGAAACTAGCCAATTCCAGAGAGTAGGAGCCGATAACGGTTATACCGACATACATACAAATGAGTAGAAGAAAGAAAATCTATATGAAAGTTGAAGCAAACTTTTCCTTCCAGTTTCATTAAAAATATATTGGCATGCTATAATAAAACTCATAGCTTACTTCGAAAGAAGAGCACTTCTCACAATCTCCATAAAGCTTTACGTTTTCACTTAACCTAAAAATAATTAAAGCGCGGGAATAGTAGTAGAAATGCCGGTATTTTAACGGGGGGGGGGGGGGGGGGTTTGAGGAGGAGGAGGGGGGGGGGGGCATGTCAAAGGTAATCAATTGCTCCTTAAAAGCTGCATTTGAAAGGAGACTATGCCGTCAATAAACTATTATTGAAAGAATATAAGCCTACTCAAACTACTCTGAGACATCAAAAGATCAAAACTTGAAGAGAATATGGTCAGAAATATTTGGGGCTGACCAACGGGTTCCCACTAAGTCTACTATAGAAACAAATTCTTAACATTATTCTTAACAGTCATCGATTGCAATGTTGCTTAACCCGTACTGCTGTCAACGATTGGAACAATTTCCTAATAATCACCAAAACACAAACATCAATTTTTTCCCAGCAAAATAAAGAAAGTTTTAAATATCAAGATTAAAAACATTCTTTAGCACATTCCCACCTGCTTACATTCCGTGATATTTTACAAGAGTTTCATTACTTTGACAAAAACGCAATCAAATAACAATTGTTTGTATCTAGAAAGGCTTCAGAGTTGCGCAATGTAGATGTCTGTATTTATCTATGGGCTTAAGAATTCTTTTTTTTCTTAAGATGCAAATTAGCTCGGCCAGATGCTGATCACTACGTCGCAAACATAAATATTTCTGGTAGTATAGGATCACTCTGTGCTCAAGCAAGTGTTTCCATCTTTCTATAAACGAATCCTACACAATTTTTTCCTCACGCTTTGCTCTTGTTCCAACGTAAAGAAAAATATTGAAAACATCAAATGCTGTTATCAGTTTAAATCTTTATATTCATTTGGAGGCAGAATCTACGACTTAAAATTACCACTACATGTATTTGTGCTTTGGACAATAACTATAAATAGCATTTAGAATCACGAGAGGCTCTACACGTTGCGAGGTGAAATTAAATTTATCCTTTATATCATGTTTATTGAATAAACAAACTGACTAACGACAGAAAAATTGCTCCCGAACGACAAGCGCGTCAATTTAACTCAGGAGGGCGCTGTAGCAAAGACAACCTTTATTTATGGATGAAAATTTGACCAGGGAGGGATTTGAACCCGTGACCTGATGCGCCAGACTTAGAACTTATCACTCGGCTATCAGGCCCTTATCCCAACCTAGCTTACAATCGCTAGTCCTCGAATTGAAATCGAAAAAATGCTTTAGAAAACGGTCAAGCAAAAATTTTAAATTTTGCATTAAAAACACATTTACAGTTATTGCTTCAAACTTTACTCGAAAGCGATTAAAAACTGGTGATAATGTACCGAGAAAACTGTTAAAAAATGCAAAGTTTTTACTTAAAGAGAACTAGAGAAATTAACCAAATCTAAGACAAATCTGACATAGGCGAGAGGTTGAAGTCAGCGTATGCATTATTATAGATTGGGTACTGTTGAAGCAGACCAGATAACAAAAATCGCCAAAAGCATCTTGAAAAACTCTCTTTGTGTGTATCAGTCGTTCACTCGAGAAAAAAGAATCTGAGCACTAGAAAGCAACCTGACACTGCTGACTTATATCTACTGCTATTGACTCAAGGCGAACCAGAAGAGAATGATGTTTTTTTCTGAGAATATCATCTACTTCACACTCGGCGGATTGATCAGGATGCGCTGCAGCATACGCTGAAGTGGAAATCTTACTTGAATCAAATTTGTTAAAAGCTTAATGTTATTTAACAACTCTCCTGGGTAATAGGACAAACTTCAAAGTGGCTACGCGCACAGATAAACAGACAATGCTTCAGAAGGAAGCTAATCAAGGCTAACGTCTCTGTACACATGCAATCATACTGATACCACATACGCTAACCCACGTGAAATAGCTGTATTTTTAACCCATAGTTAGCTTTTCACCTCGTTCTTTGAAGCTTCGCCTCGTTCATGATACTCCTGCTTGCTAGATAAAAGGGTAGCGAGTCTTATGTGCAATCAATTGATTGTTTTAAGAGGTGTCAATTCACTTAATACCTCGTTGGAACGCAAATATGGTAAATAGCTTAACTTCAAAACAACCATTAACCATTAGCTTTCTTTTAAAAATTCTGCTCAGATTGAAACTAACTTAGGCAGAGTATTGAAATTTTAAAAAATATTAATGTCTACTAAGCTAATTGAAGGGCGGAATGAAAAGCAATTTTTAATTAGAGCAAATAACTCGTCATCGCTATAACCTGTGGGTTGATAAGCACAAATTGAAGACGGGATACTCTTAAAAAAACCACTCCACTAAATGAAGGAGAGCCTGAAGGCAATTTTGTCACTCAATGAGAAGGAATAAATAGTCACCACTATGACCCTATTCCAAGGGCTCATGAGGAGCGGGCACAAACGGAAAAGATCCCTTCTTTTTTTTCACTTTCAGGATGACATTTGAGAAAATTCAGCTGTATTCGAAGCATATTTCGCTGTTCTGCCTGACTTTTTCAATCGATTTCAGTGGACTACTAAAGCTAGTCGTTTCTAACAAAACTTGACTGCTTGTATATATAAGCAAGTCAACAAAACAAGATCCCGCATATTTCCAGACAGTAGGAGCCGATAACTGTTATGACGACATACATACCACAAACAGTAGATGGAAGAAGAAAAGGAAGTTTAAGAAAATCATTAAAGCAGTTGAAGTCGTTTCTTTGAACTTTTATTTCAAGTTCCATTGAAATTATATTGGCATGTTATAACTAAACGCTTATTCTCTTCAGACAGTGCTTTTCTTACTTCTCTGAATTTCTATAAAACTTTGCTTTTTCAAATAACATTAATTAAAAGCAGGTGTAAATTAAAAGTCTCGGTTTTTCATTAAACTTCAAAGTCATTAAACATACAAAGCCTATTGTCACAATTTCTCAGCAAAATAATTTTGCTACCTGAAAAAACGAACACACACAGCAAAACACTGTTTTTTTGGCCAAATGACAACTTCTAAGAACCGCTCGCTCTTCACACCATAAGTATAACTCTCCAAAACAGTTTCAGTGAATAACATACTTGGAGGCCAATGAGCTTAAAGGCTCTAAGAGAACTTAATGCCCGCTGGGCGCTACCTGTTTATCCCGTTTTTGAGGAAGAAAAGTCAAATGGGTCAGACGAAAAATCGGTCAAGCGAGAAATCGCATAGAAAAAGACCAGCAGGACAAAAATAATTGCTACAAACTTTGCTTGAGAGCAATTAACAACTAACAGCGAAAGTAGATGAGTCAAACTAACAGCCTCCCTTCTTCAACAACTACCATTGAAGCATAAACGATTTCGCGCCGCCTAAGTGTCCTCGAACCTCGTCCATAAAATTATGCTAACGGCCAATAAAGTTCTTCAACTGTGTAGTTTAGAGATAGAGCAATTTTGTTACGCAAACGCCTAACTCTTAAGCTACAACCAAAATTCAGCTTGGAGATATTTTTTGCTGTAATGAAAAGACCTAAGGCAGGCTGTAGCACTGTTAACTACTGCGAATTGCAACTTGTTTAAACAACCGATGAAATTTTTAATAAAATTGAGAGAAAATTCTTTGGCACCATTTTGGAAAAACGTACTTTTACTTTGAAAACCCTTAGTGAAGTAGAATTCTTATGCAAAGATATCAGAAGTTGGGATTTTTATCATGCAATATCTGATAGGTACTGCAGTGTATCTGATAGGTACTAGAGTATTAGGTACTGATATGTACTACATAAATTCAAGAGTTTTTTGTTCAATTAATTTTTGACCCATCAATATATTCATCGTAGAGAGTTGTGAGTAATATCATTAGAAAGCCCATCCAGCGTAGAATATGGAATTAAAAAGACTTTTTTTGAATTTCGTTTTCTAGAGCGAGTTATCGAAGTTTAAATTTTTGTGAAAATTTAGACTGATTTGCATAAGTTTTATCTACTTTTTCCAGACATTTTTGCTTAAACTTTAGTCATTTTGCTAAAATATGTCAGAACTGTTAACCACAGTGTTGTTGATCTTATTTTCAAAGACAAAAAAGCATTGCTGACTATTTTGATTTTTTTTGGCTAAATATTTCGAAATTCAGCCCTTTTCATCAAAATTAGCCCCAAATAAGCTTCTTTAGTTCACTTTGATTAAACTTGCCAGACCTACACACCCAAAGAACACTAACACCCAAACAACACCTGTAATTATTTAGAATGTGTCTTACTTTTACAAAAAGAACGTCAAATATAGACAAAAATCAAAAATGAAAATACTGTTTTTTGCGAGAAAAGCGTGTCGAAGCCAGTAAAGTCGTAACGAATTCTAAAAAGAATCCTGTCTTTCTCCAGGAAAATTCATAGGACTATCAGACAAATTGAAAACGACAGTTAAAAACAAAAGTAAAAGAAAGAACAATTAAATTCTTCAAGAAAGTGCTATGCAAGGCGTTAAAACTTTAATATGTACTTTTAAAGGTCTTATTATGTTCAATTGTGCCTTGTTTTGAAAGCCATTATTATGTTATGTTAACTCTCAATACTAAGATAATGTGAAAAAACAAGCAAAGGGCGTGAAACATTGAAAAACGCCTTAAAATAAAAAAAGGAATGTGAAATCTGGTTGTATCAAAGCCAGAAAACCATAACTTTCTGAGTAAAACCGAACTTAAGATTAAATTTTAATTCAGTAGAAAGAAGACTGACAATAAGCTACACGTTGACCAAATACAGAAAATTAAAGGCAAAGTTCAAAAAGCCAATGTTTATTCAAAATTAGTTTAAAAAGTCAAAACGACCGCAAAATTTTCGGTAAAAACTAGAGACAATAGTTTGGAACTGCTGAGGAAGCCCATTGGACCTATCATCATTGAGCTTTGATTTGAGATGTTCTATTCTCATATTGACAAAAAAAGACCGACTGATTACAATCGAAATTATTTTTGGATTGTAACAGTCCAAGATTGAACCAAAAGTAGCATTGCTATTACTGTTAGTCCATTAAGAACACTTATTTGTTTCGTATGTTACAGATATAGCTAATTTGTCAGTAAGTATCAAAAATAAATGCTGCGTTTTCGATAATCGAGAAAAATTTGCAAAAATGGCAAAACTAATTCCAGATCACTTTCAATGGAAGTGGAAGTAGGACTTTAATGGAAGTGGAACTAATTCCAGATCACTTTCAATGGAAGTGGAAGTAGGACAAACGTGACAAAAAAGAAATAGGGTTTGAATTAAGAAATGTATTTTATTGGCTTCGACAAGCTTTTCTCGGAAAAAATCAGTAAATTCACGTTTGATTTTTGTTCATATTTGACGTTCTTTTTGTAAAAGTAGGACACATTCTGAATAATTACAGGTCTCAAAGGCTTCTTCCGGACGAAAAAACGAACCTATTTATTTCTTTCGTTTTGCAGCTAATGGCTTTCATGACTTTGAAAATAATTGTTTTCGGAAAATACATTTCTTAGTTTTAACCCTATTTCTTTTTTGTCAACTTTCTACAGAGTCTCATTAATGAGAGGTCACATAACACGTTATAGGCATTGAGTTTTTGTTTGTTGTCTCTATTTGTTGGTCCTTTTGTAACTGCATAAAAAATTGAAACAAGGAAGGTCTTGATGCCATGCTATATAGGCATCGGTAATAATAAAACAATAAAACATTAGCATCTTTTCAGTTGATATCTAAAGGTTTTCATTACTTGGAAATTAATCTTTAGAAATATAAGCGAATTTATTAACTTTGCTGTTTTCGTTCTTTTTTGTCTTATTGTAACCGAGCTTTATTATGGACTGCTCCCATATCTTTTTTGTAAAGTAAAAGTTCTTTTGTTCAGTTTCAGTTTTATCTGACGCTATCTTGTCTTTGTTATTTTTTTTTAAAAAAAGACATATAGTTTTGGATGAAATTAATGTTTGTTGTTGTTGTCCGATTTCGTTTCGTCTTGCCTCGCTTTCTTAATAATGGCAGATCTCATCAATCTACTGCGGTTTGTTTTACTCCATTGAAGTATTTGCATTGGAGGAGATATTTTTGTTCACATACCAATTTTTGAAAAATTTTGGGGGGTTTTCTATGTTCCTCATTTGGTAGACAATTATCTCAAAAATGTGGATGAGTGGGGTCGGAACTTTATGTACAAACGCACATTACCGAGCCTCCTTGTTCACATTATCATACACTCTATTGATGTTGAAAAAACAATTCGACTACACAGACGTTAAATTCATAAGTCTCTTTAATTTAGTATATCATTGTAAAGTTTATTATTCGACGTAGAGATCAATCAGCTTGCATATTTTCTTTTCTCCGCTGCAAATATAATTCTCTGTTCCAAATATAATTTAACAAACCGAGGCAATGATAACAGACAGTCAGGTTAATCCTTGAAGACCCAAACATTCAATGCTTTGGAAACAATGCCGAAAAACTCCAATCTTTACACTTTCAAGGTCGTACTCGGTTTCGTCATCGATGACTCTGACGAATCAATGCCAAAAAATGCGGAGTTCAACTTCAATATAATCTGTTCTATAAAACCGACAGCAACGCTCGAATTGAACTCACGAATGAAGTTCTCTCCCCTGTCGACTGCAAGTGCTAAATTTGTATCCACGGGAATGCTTCCCAAAAACGGAATATTTTTCTTAGAGGCTAAGGACTTCCCACCGCCTTGTGAAAATATATTTGAGCAGTGGCTACAATGTGAACAAATGTAGCCACTCATGTTTTCGATAATTCCGACTATCGTTAGCTGGCACTTGAGGCAAAATCCAATTTCTCTCTGGACATCGTGCACACTGACAGCTTGGGGGGTTGTAACTAAAACAGCACCAACTGAGTTTGCAAATACATCGTCACTCGCCAGGACACTTTTTAAATGCTCCACGATTGACATATGTTCATCAGATGTTCCAGGCGGAGTATCTATTACCAGCAGGTCAAGTTCCTCCGACCACTGTACATCTGTTAAAAACTGCTTAATCATTGCATTCTTTTTAGGTCCACGCCAGACAACTGCGTCTGTTTCTTTACTGAGCAGGAACCCAATAGACATCACTTCAAGATGCCCTCTAGGTTTCTCCGCGTTCTTCGAAACTTCGTCACTTGCGGTGTGATTTCCATTCTGTTCAGGCGTGTCAACCTGCATCGCCTCCTCGTGCTCTACGGAGGCGTTTGGCTGGTAAAACACTGGAACCCAAGCACCTGATGATGATTGTAGGACTGAAGAGTTGTTCAATTGTAGCATTTTGGGAACTGAGGGTCCGCAGAGGTCGATGTCCAACATACCGACCCTGAGGCCCTGTTCTCGATAACAAAGAGCAATTTGACATGCCACAGTTGATTTGCCCACCCCTCCCTTTCCACTCAACACCACCAAGATCTTCTTGGCCAATACCATACCATGTAACCGAAACACGCGCCAAGGTACCAAAATCACCTACAAACTTTCATCTGAAAAGGTTTTTCAATTTTCTCGATTTTTTTTTGTCATCATGAATCCTAGATGGTCGCAAAATCTGCGCAAAAATTTTGTTGAGAAGGATAATTTTTAGCCATATTTACATTAACAGGCAAACAAAAAAGATGACGATGGGCATTTGAAATCTGAACATAAGTTCAAAAGTTAATCAATCTATCACACGTAAAAAAATATTAACCAAGATAATTCAGAAGAAAACTTTTATATAAAGCTCTATTTATTGTGCAATTAAATTTTGAAGCATCGTAGGCAGTATTCACGGCACTGTCTGCTTCTATCTAATAGAATTTTCTCAAAACCAAACGATTGTAAGTGCATATTCATGCCGCCGCTTTTTGAAGTATCGAGTTATTATTGAGTTGACGAGAGGTTGATTGAAACCATTAAAAACATATATCGAAAAGCAGTAGTCTAATATGCTTGATGTAGACATCTATATAACCTCTATATCTTGTAGACATCTATATGACCTCTATATCAAACGGGGGAGGGGGGAGGGGGGAGGACAAACGGAATAGATCCCTATATTTAATTCAAGTGTCCAATAATTCAACTGTCCAATACAAACAAGAATTTCAACGTGACCCGAACTTAACAGATTAAGAGGCCATGCTCATCTGAATCAATCAAAATCAATTTCACGTGGATAGGGTCAAAAAAAGTGGAAAGATTTCTCTAAAAGCCTCGACAGACGAAAGCAAAATAGAAAAGTTACATGAAGATTTATCACCCTTTGGAAGACAAACAGTTGACTGCTTTTGATTTTTATAGAGCACTCTGAAGGTAAGCAGTAGAGATATACAACAGGTTAGAGGATAAATTTACAATTACAATGAGAAAAAGATTTAAAAATTCAATTGAAGGTTCGGAACTGCTCTCTCCCTTCCCCAGTACAACACGGCTATCTATAACTGATATTTCATACTTTTCAGATATTCCCACCTCGTATTAGGCTCTACAAACAATAATCAGTGAAAAATTATGCATTGTCTTTTTACACGTGCTAATTAAAAATACAAAACTTCAGAATTTGAATCCTTCCCATTATTGCCCCCTCCTCCCCCCCCCCCCCCCTCATTTTATCTTAGTGCTCATATGACGAATACCATATCAATTACCCTAAATAATCTATAATCGGGCTATAATTTCGCTCGGGGGGGGGGGCAGTTCCGATGGTTCTTGAAGGGACTTATACGATTGAGAATAGGATCTCTACAAACTGTTCGTAAGAGATCTGGATAACCCCACTTCTGTTAGTGTCAAGAGATTGGAAGTTCTTAGTGACATTGTTGAGAACGACACAAATGCGGATGAAGTTGTCGAACGTGATCTCGTTGTTTCGCTTCTGGTTGGCAAAACGAGAGCAAATGATATTGTAAAACCTATCTGACAATCGGTAGCCAAAGTTGGTCAGAGCAGTTTTGATCTCCGTAAAGCTGATGGCTCCAGACCTAAGTAAACATCACAAATTAAGCCAATCAGTCAAAAGAATCTAATCTGTTTCGGCCCCCCAGCTTCGTGAGCATAAATCATTTATGACCCCCAGGCGCACGTGCTATTTTCTTACATAGTAACGTGCTATATAACAACTTGTAACTGGGGGTCATAAAAACACTGGGGTGGGGCGAAACAGAATATATCCAATCAAAATGATACCACTGATTTTAGACGACTCGGAAAAAATTCATTGAAAGACCAGCACAAGAATCAAATCTAGATTAAGCCCGCAGCCCGCATTATATGCATATCTAATTGATATCAACCATAATATAGAGCGCAACCTAGGGGAGTTTGAAAGAGTTGAAAGAAAAGGTCAATTGACCTCGTTTCTAATTATTGTTCAGTGTTGGCAAGTACGCAGCAACATTCCGCCAACTGCGATCTATTCTTTTCGTTTCATGCTTGAATTTTGAAAAAGCTGAACATGAAAATATATTAAACGCCAGTTTAAAATTAAGAAGTATTGCTAAACATGGCACAAAAATATTCATGCAAAAAAGAGCATTTAACTTGCAGGAAATCAAGAGAAATGACAACCTCGCCGCAAGGAAAAGTCATCGAAAGGACTATGTGATATAAAGTCACATGACTCTCCTAAAAGTCACTAGGAAATTTCGACGTTTACCGAGATCCGTGCAGAGGTTTGAGATTTTAAGCCAGAATTTTGAAGTAAATTCTACAGAGTCAGATAACCTTGCTGAAAACACGCAACTTTCAAGTTTGAAAATACTCTTTTTAAAAAAGTAGTACGAAAATATGAACGGTAATTTCTAAAAACTGTATAAAGAAACGTCTGACATGGTCACTAAGAAAATATGCCCTATAAAAATTGCAGGTGCATTAAATTACGTCATTTATAAACGGCGAATCAATAACTTCCTAGTCATGTTTTCTCATATTAACTGCATGAGATTAGTTTAACATTTTCTTCTTCGGTATAATGTGTAATGTCAGTTATTTAGAACTTGATCAAGCCTTCTTGTTCAATGTACTAGCACTACCACACCACAATGTTCAGCTTACTACCACTACCACTATAACAATTCGAACAATGGTAATAATCAGTGCTGACTAACTAAGTGTCATTCGAAGACTGTGGTAATAAGTGGTTTATAAATTATAACTTTAGAACTATAAACTTCCACCTACCAATTTAGATCCTTCGCTCGCAACACATTTACTAAGCAAAATAAAAGAATTGCACCAAATTAAGAAACAAATAAATTAATGCATACTAGTGAGAGGTTTCGGGTTTTTCAGGAACTTTTTTAAGAGCAGAGTTAATATTCTTTATGGAAGGCAAAATAAATTTTTGAAATGACGCTTATTTTCTTCGACCGGCAAGTTATTCGTGTAGTATTAGAACAATTTCTTGTGTTTGGAAAGTTAGCAGGCTCCGTGAATGGGACGTTTTGATGCCAACCCTCTTCCCTCCAGCTGCTCGGACTTGGTCTTGGGTACTTCTCGTAACAAATAAATAGACGAGGGTTAAGTACAGGGTTGTGTTCACTCCTGTCGAGGTGCTAAACTGCTCGATCTGTGATGTTATCAATCAATATCCAAACCAGAAGCTGAACACTGTTGTAGTAATTGCTGGATTCAATGATCACCGTAGTAGTATTGAAACTTTCATATAGCATTGGAAATTCCTCATTCAGCTCATTATTGTTAAATTTAGCCCAAATAATTTGATTGTTCCCAAAGTTATACCCACTAGCTGTACTCGCCTCATAAATAAGAAAATTAGCGCCCTTAACTACCCTTTGTATAATTAAATTGATTCTTGTGCCTTAGAGTTGTTTTTTGTTTCACCCTCATTTAGAAATGTTCTTGAGCCTAACCTGTTCTGTTAAGACACAGTGCACTTCTCCTTTCATGAAAACCATGTTTTCTCTTTTCTTCTGTTTAACATCATTCAATACTTTAAATATCGTTGCTATTATTACGCTCCTGTAATTAACTTAATCTAGTTCCCCTCAGTGCAGCCTTCTCCATTCCTAGCCCATAGCCTGACGTCTGATCAAACCCATTGTCCACTCTGCAAGGGCCCCCTACGTAGGGGAGGCGTCTGGTGTCATACGTGTTAAAAATATTTTCACGTGAAATGCAGTGGTCTAGCCGCAGCGAAAGATTGGACCAAGAACTTCAGCTTCAAAAGCCTCTCTAAGGTCACCGCAGCCATCAAAACAGCAATCGCAACGCCGGCACCACATAAGGCTTTGACCGCTCCCGACACTGCACTCATAGATCCTGCAACATCGCACGCCCCGAACGTTTTGTCACCGCACCATCGAATAATTTTTGGGACAACTTCCAGCCTCATCAAGCGGTAACAGTGCGCCAAATATACCGCGAGGTCGTCACATGGAAGCCCTCGTTGTTCACGCTCAGTAGGAACAAGACAAGGGAACAGGTCGCCGATGCCCCTCACAGTGTCCTCTCCACGGTTGCCGTAAGCACGGATAGATCCGATATATCTCTGACCCTCTGTACGATACTTCCGCACCTAACTCTGAGTCAATTGAAGAACACGGACGATGGATCGAACAATAAGATCATCATGCGTAGACTGCGTGCATGGCACCGAGGCAACTTCTCAGAACAGTTCTGTGAAGAGAAGGTGCTCCAAATGAGAATGAGTTCAAGGAACAAAAAGCAGCACTCTGACCTCAAGATCTTCAACGATTTCATGTCTCGTGGTAAGATCAGTAATGCTATTCGCGTTCTTTCGGATGAGCATAAAAACCGCGTGCTCGCACACACCTATCTCATAGACGGCAGACCAGTCCTCGACATTTAACGCGACAAACATCCTGAAGGGCAACCTTTGGAGCCCAACTGCATTCAGAGCGAACATCCACGCACGCTTCCCTAACACCCCGCTGTTTTCGGCAAAATTAGTGCCAGGCTTGTCCGAAAGCATGCAATGAAGACTCATGGCACTGCCGAGCCTTCAGGTCTCGATGCCGATGACTGGCGTAGACTACTTTCTGCTTTCGGGCAAACCTGGCAACGTCCATAATACCACCGGATGATTTGATTTCATACAATGGTTGTCGACTAGTGGCTCTGGATAAATATCCAGGTGTGAGACCTATTGGTATTGGTGATGTAATGCGTCGGATCACCGGACGCATAATCGTCGACTGCATCAGGCAAGATCTAACATCCCTCGGTGGAAATATGCAGCTGTTCTTGGGCCAGAAATGCGGCATAGAAGCTGCCATACATTCACTTCGCCAGTTTTGACGATCCCGAAAACAAAGCAATTCCAATAATTGATGCCAAAAACGCATTTAACGTGCTCAATAGACGAACAGCATTAGAGATCGTGAAAGCCTTATGCCCATCTTTGCATGTTGCCTTACAGAATTCCTATAGCCATCCGTCTCATCTCTACATCGGTAAGTCGACCATTCTGTATCAGGAAGGTACGACACAAGGTGATCCCCTTGCGATGGCAACGTATGGAATCTCAATCCTACCCCTAATAACAAGACTTCACAATGACTCCTTGACACAAAAATGGTATGTTGATGATGGTAGCGTCGTCGTTAAGTTGAAAGATATTAGGGAACCTTTCGACAAGCTCACTCAACTTGGTCCCAAGTACGGATATCTTGTCAATCCCCCGAAGTGTCAGTTGATAATTAAGCCAGGAGGCGAGCGCCAAGCGTCAACTGTGTTTGCAGACACAAATGTGGAAATGCAGTGGTCTAGCCGCAGCGAAAGATAGGACCGAAAACTTCAGCTGCAAAAGACTCTCTAAGGTCACCGCCATCATCGAAACAGCAACCGCACCAACGGCACAAGGCTTTGACCGCTCCCGACACTGCACTCATAGATTCTGCAACATCGCACGCCCCCGAACGTTTTGTCACCGCACCATCGAATAATTTTTGGAACAACTTCAAGCCATCACGCGGTAAAAGTGCGCCAAATATACCGCGAGGTCGTCACATGGAAGCCCTCGTTCTTCACGCTCAGTAGGAACAAGACAAGGGAACAGTTCGCCGAAGCCCCTCACAGTGCCCTCTCCACGATTGCCGTAAGCACGGATAGATCCGATATATCTCTTACCCTATGTATGATACTTCCGCACCTAACCCTCAGTCGATTGAAGTACACGGACGATGGATCAAACAATAAGATCATCAAGCGTAGACTGCGTGCATGGCAACGAGGCAACTTCTCAGAACTGTTCTGTGAAGAGAAGGTGTTCCAAATGAGAATGAATTCAAGGAACAAAAAGCAGCACTCCGACCTCAAGATGTTCAACGATCTCATGTCTCGTGGTATGTGGCGGCTGAGCTCACTAACTCAATTACCAAATTGAATAGCGCTTCAAGGCCATTTCAAGCATTAAAGCCAGAATAGCATAACGAGCGAAATTTAATGCTACATTCTATCGGAGCCATTTGGATTTGTTCACTTTGTTGAACATTTATATCTAGCAACTATTATTAGTACACAATCGTCATACATGAAGTTAAACTGAAACTCAAACTCGAACTACCTCAACCACCAACAAAACAATACTCCGACTTAACAGTATTGGATCAGATTCTTTGCGATTGGATTGCGAATTAACCTGTTATTGATACAGAATATTCGACAAAACTTCTACATGGTTAACAAATTTCCCATGACATCAAATTTACACTGAAAAAGTGACGTTATGGATAAGTGTTCACATTCTGTCGACATCTTTAACTACAACCAATCAGAGATGCTAATTTGACATGTACGGCTGTATAAATAGAGCTTGAAAAACTAACAAAAATCAGTTGAAACTCGATAATTTTGTCTTATTAAACTGACATACAGTGCGTATTGAAGCACACTTTCTTAAGAACTAAATTACTTAATATCGTGTCTTGTTTCTGTAGATCATATTGGTGATTGTACAGTTTTAACTTAACTTTGACTTGTGAAAAGAGAAATAACTTTGATATTCTCAAAACTTTCTTTCTGAGGAACAAAGATCCCAAGTAAGAGAAACTTTGTGCAAAGCATAAAGTCAGTTTCTCTTACTGGCTTTAACGAAGCCTAGTGTAGTTCACTGATTGCGTTATTGAGCAATTGAGTGCTATGAGAAGCAAAAAGTGCGAATTTGGTTACATTTGTTAAATTTGATTATCGGGAAAAACTTTCCGAAAATATTAATAAATCGGAGACGGAAATTATTTGCCCTAACCAGTAGCTAGGACAGCTACCTAGAGCTGAACATAGGGGATTTTGCAATTTCGAATTATAACTTGAGTTATTAACCAAAACTCAAGCAAAAATTGATTGTTTCAATTTGAATTATTTTGTTACTCTGAGAGAAACAAGTTTGTTATCCAGCAAAGCTGAGCGAGTTATCAGGAGTAATTGAGCAACAAGAAATGCAACGGTAATCTACAGTATAGCGGAAAATACAGTTCATAAAAGTTAACTGCACGGAAACGAACTGGGCGGTGTAAAGTTTTCCTTGACTTTGATAGGAGAGCAGCCGTTACATGGTAAGATCAGTACTGCTTTTTGCATTCTTTCGGATGAGCATAAAAGCGGCGTGCTCGCCCATACCGATCTCATAGACGGTAGACCGGTCCACGAGATTTAACGTGACAAACATCCTGAAGGGCAACCTTTGGAGCCCAACTGCATTCAGAGCGAACATCCACGCACGCTTCCCTAACACCCGGCTGTTTTCGACAAAATTAGTGCCAGGCTCGTCCGAAAGCATGCAATGAAGACTCATGGCTGTGCCGAGCCTTCAGGTCTCGATGCCGATGACTGGCGTAGACTACTTTCTGCTTTCGGGCAAACCTCCACGAACCTGTGCAAGCTTGTTGCCAAATTTTCAAAGAACCTGGCCACGTCCATAACACCACCGGATGATTTGATTGCATATAATGGTTGTCGACTAGAGGCTCTGGATAAATATCCAGGTGTGAGACCTATTGGTATTGAAGTAATGCGTCGCATCACCGGACGCATTATCGTCGACTGCATCAGGCAAGATCTGACATCCCTCGGTGGAAACATGCAGCTGTGCTAGGGCCAGAAGTGCGGCAAAGAACGAACCATACATTCGCTTCGCCAGTTTTGACGATCCCGAAAACAAAGCAATTCTAATAATTGATGCCAAAAACGCATTTAACGTGCTCAATATACGAACAGCAATAGAGATCGTGAAAGCCTGATGCCCATCTATGCATGTTGCTTTAAAGAACTTCCATAGCCACTAGTCTTTTCTCTACATCGGTAAGTCGACCATTCTGCCTCAGGAAGTTACGACACAAGGTGATCCCCTTGCGATGGCAATGTATGGAATCGCAATCCTACGCCCAATAACAAGACTTCACAATGACTCCTTGACACAAAAATGGTATGCTGATGATAGTAGCGTCGTCGGTAAGTTGAGTTGAAAGATATTAGGGAACCTTTCGACAAGCTCAATCAGCTTGGTCCCAAGTACGGATATCTTGTCAATCCCCCGAAGTGTCAGTTGATAATAAGGCCAGGAGGCGAGCGCCAAGCGTCAAAAGTATTCGCAGACACAAATGTGGAAATCACGCAGGGCGCTCCAGTCCTAGGATCAGTTATCGGAAGCTCTGAGGCCAGTAAAACTTTCCTGAAAGATGCAGAAAATAAATACAAAAAAAGTTTGGACAGACTTGGTCAATTTGCTCTCACCTCTCCCCAGAATGCCTAAGCATATTTGACGAAGGGGGTTCAACAGAAGTTGAGCTTCCTCTCGCGTACTACACCTTCCATGGACGGGGTTTTGGACAAGGTGGAGGAGCAGCTTGGTCGAGTCATACCGAACATCATCGGCAAAGAACAAATCCAAGAGGAAAGAACTTTTCTCTCCCTCTCAGAATGGGTGAGCTTAACATCACCCTCCCACAAGATCTTCATAAAAATTTTGGGCAATCAATTGAACTCTCAAGTCTATTGGCGTCATTCGATAATGATTCATTCGAAACTCAACAATGTGAAGTAGAACAAACCAAGATCAATCTCGACAGAAAGCAGACATGCAACGTGAACTCATCTCGAAAAAATCCAGAATCGAAAACAAACAATCAGAAATGAAGTATACCATCCAGCTGGCCTTGGAGAAAAGAGCATCTAGCTGGCTTAACACGCTTCTGTTAGCAAAACATGATTTTGACCTCAAGAAGGCCCATGCTGGAAAGAATTTAGCTTCGCCCATGCCCTGCATTGCACCAAAGGCGGGTACAGGCACCTACGACACAACGAAATCAGAGACGTGTTTGCAAACCTGATGGATGACGTTTGCCACGATGTCCAGATAGAGCCAAAACTTCAGTCGCTCGATGGAGAAATTTTCTCGAGTAATTCCCCCACTACTGATAATGACGCTCGACTGGACATCAAGGCAAACGGTCTGTGGGGCTCTCACTTTAATCGCACTTTCTTCGATGTGAAGATTTTCAACCCTCATGCGAAGAGCTGCCAAAAGACCATAAAAGATTACATACAAATATCACGAGAGCATCAAGCGAAATAAGTACGAAGAGCGAATCCGCGAAACCGAACACAGCAGCTTCAACGCACTGGTTTTTGCTTGCTCAGGTGGTGCTGGGCCATCAGCATTGCGCGTTATGAAACAACTCGCAACCAAGATCAGCGAAAAAAGCGGAGAGCCGTACGCCGACACTATACACTACATCCGAACGAAAATGAGCTTTGCACTTGAGGAACGTTGTTCTCTGCTTGAGGAGAATTCGCGACCTCAGGCCTCGTGTTCTCAGTGAGACTTCGATTAGAGCCGTCGTGGAGGAGGGAAGGTTGCACTGAGTGTTTGGCTGCTTAATTTTATTTTTTATTCCTTTGCTTATTCCTCGATATTCCATTTTTATTTTAATCCTAGTTATTTTTGTGACTGGGCCGTCTTTACACTGTCTGGAGGGGAACAGTTTGGAGTGCAGCATCCGGCTAAATGCTACTCATCATACCCTATTTTCCGACCTACATCCATCGTTGCCGGATGGTGTACACGGCCCTTTCAATTTTTTTAGTGTAATTGACAAACAATTCTGACTAATATCGGACGAATTGCTCTCGAACGACTGACCGAGGTTCGTGTCTACTATAGCCTGCTTCAGCCGGGGCGAGGTGGTGGGTTTTTAGGATCTTCAAATGATCTTATCACAGCTAATATAGGTCATACTGACGTCCAAAATGGGACCAATTTTGGCCCACATTTCATTTAACTTTCAAAGGTGTCTGGCAACAAACTTTAATTTAGCTTTTAGAAGTGAACTGCCGCTATGAGTTGTTCAGCTGTTAAATGTCAATCAAGAAGTCAAAAAGATCAAGAAAAAAACTACAAATGATTCATACTTCGTTCGAGAGCAATAACCTTTTTTTTAATTGATCAAAATTCTAAATCTACTCACCTATCAGTATCATACTGCTGGAAAATTCTGGACCACTGAGAGATGAAGTCAAAGACTTTTCGAAAGTCGTCAAAAACCATCTGGCCTGAGTTAGAAGCATCAAACAGGTTCATGAGCATCTGCACCGTTTGCATGTTAAATTTCTCAAATCCATTCGACAGAGCTTGCTGCAATTCGTTACAGGATATGCGACCTGACCTGTCTGTATCTACAGCGCAGAACCAACCCCACAGATCCGGTTGTTGAGTGGGGGGCGGAGGATGCCGGTGAGCTGCTGGAGGGGGCGGCTGCTGCTGTTGATAGGGATTGTGCTAAAATAAGCCAAAACATCCGCCAACGTTTATTATCCGACCACCCTAGCCAACAAATGGCACGAGTTTTCAGCTACGTTGTGAAACGAAAAAGCGTCAGATGACAAAGAAAAACAGGAACACCCCAATATAGCTACGCTTAGTTTACAGCTTCGCAGCTATAATAAGAGGTTATAAAGCCGTTACAAATTATATGAGCTACTAACTTTAGCAACAACAATATGACAAAATGAGCTAACCGCAATTCTGGAATTTCGCAATAAAAAGCCGCATGAGAATTTTTCGACAACCTCAAGTCAGACTCAACTAAGATACTAAATTAAATTATTAACAAAATTTTTCTAACTAAACAACTGAAATTATTTCAAAAACTGCTCCTCAGGCGTTAACGTAGACTTTCTGTTCAATTACGGGATCTGCAATGTTGTGACCATCAGCTCAGATGGCAAACGATAGTTTCAGTCCTAGAGGTAGATTCTCCAAAGTCGACACAGCTACAATTATTGAATGGTTCTCGTAAATTCAGATTAATTCAAGGGGGCAGGTGCGGTCACCTTGAAATGATATCATATCTTCCAGTCTATATCTACCAAAAAAATTCTTACCACAGATCCCAAGCCCGTCACCTGAACTTCCCAAAATTTAATATTCTTTCCTTATCTGGCAAAAAATTAAACATGTAGAAAACTTTATTTCATCGCCAGGCAAATACAACTTGATCACTATATTCATCGGCAGTAAACTTTACAGCGGTTTCCTGGAGTCGGAGCTGACGCCAAAGATAATATCGGAAAAATTTGGATTCTCAACTCCCTGTGTTCTGTTTGCAAAAGCGTTTTTCTTTTCAATATTACACAGCGATTTATTTTTGAAATAATTCACAATCGTAATTTGACTGCACATCAGCTTGAAATGTATTAAACCGTAAAAATATTCAACCAGAAATCAGTTACAGCCCGTTGAGCCTATCGCGATATACCAAAATACGTTTATTGTGAGAGCAACGTATTCCAAGTAGACCATGAGCAACTGAATCCTAAAGCATTGAGCGGCATTGGATCGTTCTTAAAAATCGTGTTCTCGTTTACAATACTCTGCAGAAGTCCTGCTGCTGCTTCGAGTCACATCGGAGTATCACAATAGGACAATTGACAATCGACAACAATCAATTGTCAATCAATTGTTGTTGCTATTGACAATTGCTATCATCGCGGAATGATGGCTATCCTTGACAGGATCGACGAGGATGTTACAGTCTTAACTGCAGGCTTTTTCTCTCTTCATTTTTGCCACACAAAGGCTGCAATAAAGGATCTGCAGTGCTGTTAACGATAGAGCGAAATCTGTTTCTCAGCGGAATTAATTTTTTCACAATGGCGAACAAGTTAATCCATCTGAATACTTGGACTTTATTGAGAAACAGCTGGTGTCGGTGCCAGGTGAAGAGAAAGCAGGATGGTTACTAACGCTCACTCTCATTTTTCTTCTTGATGCTTGTGGCTTAAAATTGGTGAGTAAACTGTTTGCGATGCCACAAGAAATGAATGTTCTAAAAGGAGTGTTTTTAGTGTGTATTGTGGACTTCTATTTCATGCAATTATTGCACGTCTTATCGTGTTTAACTGCTTCAGAATCAGGATCGCCAACAGCGTTCTTCAAGTGGACTGATAAATTACTAAGTATGTTCTCAAAAACTACATTAGATTGTTCTTCAGAATATTTTTCAGCATGATAGCGTTAATGGTGCAACTGAGCTTTAGCATTACGAACTTCAACATAGTTATTTACGGAGTAAGGAGGTTCATTGTTAATTTTATTAAACAAGCAATGTGTCTTTACCTTGTTTTTCGGAGAAGAATAAATTGAAATATTCGGAACGTCCATTTACTCTTTAGACAACATCACACTATCATTACTTTTACACTGAATAAAAAAACGTTCATTTTGAATATCTCATCTAATTTGAAGAATATTTTCCACTACTCCGAAGTTACCCCTTTTCTGCTAATTCAACGCTATCCCCCAAAAGTACCGTGCAAGGGATATATGGTGGCGTACTTGTGTTACAGCACGGTTCTACCGTACTACGCCACCCAATTCAGATTCCGAGAGATCTAAATAATTGCTAATCAACTAGCGTCAAAAGACACGACCATGTCATAGCTTTAAATTTACTGTATCTGTCACCTCGTCTCGGCCTCAGCCAATATGAAGTAACTCCAGCTAAGTTAGAAATAAGCATCAGATATGTTAGGAGCTCTCGAATTACTACGAGAAAAGGGAGTCATAAAAATTTCCCTAGGAACAATTGGTCTAACATGAGCAGCACTTTCTCTCTAGTATCTGTCTTCTTGAGAATTCTAATTCAAATTTCTTCAACGCGCGTTTTGAAAACTGAACAAACTGCAGGGCATACTTTCAATAATGTTCTCGAGTATGAATTTCGAAGCCTTTTGCAGTACTTAGTCCACACCTTTTATACGCAAATCTCAGACAACAGGTCGAAGTTTTACAAGCAAGCTAAAAAATTAGGCTGTCCCTGTTATTCCAAGCATTGAATACAAGGCATTTTTTGAACCTCATGTGTACATTACAGAGCAAACGAACCAAAAATTCATCTTGGAAAAATCTAAATATGCTGAAAACAGCAAAATTCAATTTCTCTGATGTAAAGAGCTTGAACGAAATTGTTCCCTAAGTAGCCTGCAACTTACTTCTCGTCAGCATTATTTCTGTTTGTTTAATGCCAAAACGATAACAAAAACTCAGCCCTCGGCAGATCTATTCATTTTTCAGTGACATCTTTGATAGAGAGCCAAATTTAGTCATTGCAGTTTCGTTTGATCCGGTTAGAAAATCAACTGAAAGATGAGTTTAGCTTGAAATAAACTCCAATGATCATGTAAAAACTCATCACGCACCAAAAGGAAAATGCCTAGTATATACAACGTCACTACCACCACAAACAAAATGCAGACATTTACTCCAAAATTCTTCATCCTTTTTGTTTTTTTAAATATTTTGAGTTTAAAAAATCCTGTTTCTTGATAAACAGCTTTTGTTATTCCAAGCATCAAAAGCGGTTCCCGGTATACAATCGAAAACAATCGGATATCAGTCAACTACTAAAAAATTTGATAAAATTTTAGCATATTATCTTCGACTACATATACTCATATGACGAGTAAATTGCAACCCCAACAGTTGCCAGTCCAGCAAAAAAAATATTCTGTAGCTTGATTACTTGAAAGACGTCAATTAGGATTTTTCGTTATCGTCCCATCAAAAATTTTGGCCTTGACGAATAATTCATATTTGTTCCAGTCATATCTCAACAGTTGTCGCCAGAGTGCGGCAGTAGTCGAGATTCTGTTTTAGGGTGGCTTTTAAGAAAAAAAGCAACCCCAAAACAGAATCTCGAGTTTAATTAAGACCTACTAGCATTGTTTATTGATTGCTTACCTTGGCTGATTACAGACTACCTTCGAATACTATTCATTTCATCAAATTTTCACGACAACCCATCTCTGTGCAATTGGAGCTTTTAAGATCCACTGAGCCTTGTCCTCTGAAATCTAAAACTGACTGCAGTCTTTCCACTATGCCCCCCCTCAGTTTAGTGGTCACATAACCTATAGCCCCACCAATCATTGCAAGTTACAACCAAGCTAAACGATTAGGTTGTCCTTATTCTTCAAAGCATTACATACTAAGCATTCTTTGAACCTCATGCTCATGCTTACACTACAGAGGAAAAGCGCCAAAAAATGATCTTGGAAAAATCTAAAGATGCTGAAAACAACAAAAGTCAATTTCTCTGATGTGTTGAGCTTGATCGAAACTGTTTCCTAAGTGGCCCTGCAACTTACTTCTCGTCAGCATTATTTCTGTTTGTTCAATGCCAAAACGATAACAAAAACTCAGGCCCTCGGCAGATCTATTCGTTTTTCAGTGACATCTTTGATAGAGAGCCAAATTTAGTCATTGCAGTTTTGTTTGATCCGGTTAGAAAATCAACTGAAAGATGAGTTTAGCTTGAAATAAACTCCAATGATCAAGTAAAAACTCATCACGCACAAAAAGGAAAATGCCTAGTATATATACAACGTTACTAACACCACAAACAAAATGCAGACATTTACTCCAAAATTCTTCATCCTTTTTGTTTTTTTAAATATTTTGAGTTTAAAAAATCCTGTTTCTCGATAAACAGCTTTTGTTATTCCAAGCATCAAAAGCGGTTCCGGATATACAATCGAAAACAATCGGATATCAGTCAACTACTAAAGAATTTGATAAAATTTTAGCATATTATCTTCGACTAAATATACTCACATGACGAGCAAATTGCACCCCAACAGTTGCCAGTCCAGCAAATAAAAATTATTCTGTAGCTTGATTACTTGAAAGACGTCAATTACGATTTTTCGTTATCGTCCTTTCAAAAAATTTGGCCTTGACGAACAATTCATACACTTGTTTCAGTCATATCTTAACGGTTGTCGCCAGAGTGCGGCAGTAATCGAGATTCTGTTTTAGGGTGGCTTTTAAGAAAAAAAGCAACCCCAAAACAGAATCTCGAGTTTAATTAAGACCTACTAGCATTGTTTATTTATTGCTTACCTTGGCTGATTACAGACTACCTTCAAATACTATTCATTTCATCAAATTTTCACGACAACCCGTCTCTGTGCAATTGGAACTTTTAAGATCCACTGAGCCTTATGTCCTCTGAAATCTAAAACTGACTGCAGTCTTTCCACTATCCCCCCTCAGTTTAGTGGTCACATAGCCTATAGCCCCACCAATCATTGCAATTTACAACCAAGCTAAACGATTAGGTTGTTCTTGTTCTTCAAAGCATTACATACAAAGCACTCTTTGAACCTCATGCTCATGCTTACACTACAGAGGAAAAGCGCCAAAAAATGATCTTGGAAAAATCTAAAGATGCTGAAAACAACAAAAGTTAATTTCTCTGATGTGTTGAGCTTGATCGAAACTGTTTCCTAAGTGGCCCTGCAACTTATTTCTCGTCAGCATTACTTCTGTTTGTTCAATGCCACAAAAAAAAACAAACTCAAGACCTCGGCAGATATCTTCATTTTTCAGTGACACCTTTGATGGAGAGCCAAATTTAGTCAGTCCAGTTTTGTTTGATCCAGTTCAAAAATCAACTGAAAGATAGACATTTGCTTGAAAAAAATAAGTCCAATTATCATGTAAAAACTCATCACGCACCAAAAGGAAAAAACCGAGGATATATACAAAGTCATTACCACCCAAACGAAAATTAGACATTTACTCCAATATTTTTCATCCTTTTTTGTTATTTTTTTGAGTTTCAACTATCCTATTTGGTAAACAGCTTTCGTTATTCCACGCACCAAATGCTGTTCCCCGTTATACAGTCGAAAACTATCTGAAATCAGTCAACTACAAAAGAATTTGATAACATTTTAGCAAATTATCTTCTAATACTTATACTCATATGACGAGCAAATTGTACCCCCAACCGTTACCAGTCCAGCAAATAAAAATTATTCTGTAGCTTGATTACTTGAAAGACGTCAATTACGATTTTTCGTTATCGTCCTTTCAAAAAATTTGGCCTTGACGAACAATTCATACACTTGTTTCAGTCATATCTTAACGGTTGTCGCCAGAGTGCGGCATTACTCGAGGTTCTGTTTTGGGGTTGCTTTTATTCTTAAGTTTATATAAGATCTACTTGCATTGTTTATTGATTGCTTACCTTGGCTAATTTTAGAATACCTTCGGATCCTATTCACTTCACGACAACCTGTCTCGGTGCAATTGGAACTTTTAAGATCCCCTGAGCTTTAGGTCCTCTAAAATCTAAAATCGACTGGGGTCTTTCCCATTATACCCCCCAGCTTAGTGGTCAGATAACCTATACCCCCCCCAATCATTGTAATCATACCCTGATAGGGCTATAATATCATGGGGGACTATAATGGGAAAGACCCATCGACAACTTTAGGTCCTTTGGAAAATGTCAAAGCTGATAAAAAATATCAAAATTATTATCAGTTCATCTTCAATGATTTGATCACATAAATCAAAGGTCCTTTTTCAAGTTTATGAGCACAATCTTTACAACTCTACAAAAACTTGGTGGTGTTTTTCTTACTCTACAGACCAGCTCTTTGGGTTTCCAATTTTTTGTGGATCAAACGCTTTCAATTATTATGTTTACACTGGGTTCGTGGCAACCAAGACTACGTTATTATCCTAAAAAAATCAAATTATCTTTACTTCTACCAATATTTATCAGATTACTCCATGCCTGCAAACAGAAGGACGACTTTCAAACCGATCACAATCAATCCAAACGTTGAACATCATTCATTTTTCTACAGAACGCCAATGCGTCCAATTTTCTTTTCAGTCATGATGTGGTTGACGAGCATCAAAATACGCAAAATCTTGCAAATTTTTGCTTTTCAATTACTTTCAACTGGACAATACCTACTCAATTTTTATCTGCTGCAATTTTCGTCTAAAGGAGTAAACAAAAAATTACTTGAGTAAAAGCATTGTTTCCATATTAGCTTTTTTTCTCTTCAACTCTATTCAAAAGCAAGGGAAAAGAGCCGTGTACACCATCCGGCAACGATGGATGTAGGTCGGAAAATAGGGGATGATGAGAAGCACTTAGCTGGCTGCTGCACTCCAAGCTGTTCCCCTCCAGACAGTGTAAAGACGGCCCAGTCACAAAAAAAACTGACAAACGGAGAGAAAAGCACCTCTATATAAATATATATATATATATATATATATATATTGGGATATTGTCGATGCGTGTTCTTTGCATTTTTTTATTTATATATATATATATATATAAACACACACACACACACATATATATATATATATATATATATATATATATATATATAAACACACACACATATATATATATATATATATATATATATATATATATATATATAAATACAAATCTATATATGTATATATATATATATATATATATATATATATATATATATATATATATATATATATATATATGTATTATATAGCACATATAAGGAACTGGTATGGAAGGATTAAAATAAAAATGGGATATCAAGGAATAAGCCAGGGAATAAAGTTAAGCCGTCAAACACTCACTGCGGCCTTCCCTCCTCCACGCGGTCGCTAATCGAGGTCTCAATGAAAACACGAGGCTTGAGGGCGCGACATCCCCTCAAGCAGAGAACACAGCGCCTCAGAAGTGCGAAGCTGATTTTCGTTCGGATGTAGCTTATGCTGTCGGCGTACGGCTCTCCACTTGGTTGCGAGTTGATCCATACCGCGCGAATCTGATGGCCCAGCACCGCCCGAGCAAGCAAAAACCAGTGCGTTGAAGCTGCTGTGTCAGGTTTCGCTCTTCGTACTTATTTCACTTGATGCTCTCGTACTATTTGTATGCATCTTTTATGGCCTTAGGGCAGCTCATCGCATGAGGGTTGAAAATCTTCACATCGAAGAAAATGCAATTAAAGCGGGAGCCCCACAGACCGTTTGCCTTGATGTCCAGTCGAGCGTCATCATCAGTAGTGGTGGAATTACTCGAGAAAATTCATCCATCGAGCGACTGAAGTTTTGGCTCTATCTGGACATCGTGGCAAACGTCATTCATCAGGTTTGCAAACACGTCTCTGATTTCGTTTTGTCGTAGGTGCGTAAACCCGTCTTTGGCGCAATGTAGGGCATGGGAGAGGTAAAATTCTTTCCCGCATGGGCATATAATGGCCTGTTCTTCGCTTCCCATGTGTAGCAAAGTGCTATTCCATCGCGAAACTCAGTCTTCGTGAGGTCAAAACCATGTTTTGATAACGGAAGGGCGTTAAGCCAGCTACATGCTCCTTTTTCCGAGGCCAGCTGGATGGTATACTTCATTAATGGTGGATTGTTATCGATTCTGGATCACATTGTTGAGTTTCGAATGAATCATTATTGAATGACGCCAATAGACTTGAGAGTTCAAATGATTGCTCAAGACTTTTATGAAGATCTTGTCAGAGGGCGAGGTTAAGCCCATCCATTCTGAGAGGGAAAGAAAAGTTCTTTCCTCTTGGATTATTTCTTTGCCGACGATGTTTGGTATGACTCGGCCAAGCTGCTCCTCCAGCTTGTCCAAAACCCCGTCCATGGACGGCATAGTACGCGAGAGGAAGCTCAACTTCTGTTGAACCCCCTTCGTCAAACATGCATAGGCATTCTGGGGAGAGGTGAGAGCAAATTGACCAAGTCTGTCCAACCTTTTTGTGTATTTAATTTCTGCATCTTTCAGGAAATATTTACTGGCCTCAGAGCTTCCGATAACTGATCCCAGGACTCGAGCGCCGTGAGTGATTTCCACATTTGTGCCTGCAAACAAAGTTGATGTTTGGCGCTCGCCACCTGGCTTAATTATCAACTGACACTTCGGAGGATTGACAAGATATCCATACTTGGGACCAAGCTGAGTGAACTTGTCCAAGAGTGGCCTGATATCTTTCAACTTACCGACGACGCTACCATCATCAGCATACCATTTTTGTGTCAAGGAGTCATTGTGAAGTCTTGTTATTAGGGGTAGCATGGCGATTCCATACATTGACATCGCAAGGGGATCGCCTTGTGTCGTCTCTTCCTGAGACAGAATGGTCGACTCACCGATGTAGAGAAGAGACGGGTGGCTATAGGAATTCTGTAAGGCAACATGCAAAGATGGGCATAAGGCTTTCACGTTTTCTAATGCTGGTCGTCTATTGAGCACATTAAACGCGTTTCTGGCATCAATTAGTAGAATTGCTTTGTTTTCGGGATCATCAAAACTTTGGCAAAGCGAATGTATGGGATGTTCTATGCCACATTTCTGGCCCAGACACAGCTGCATGTTTCCTCCGAGGGATGTTAGATCTTGCCGAGGGATGTTAGATGATGCAGTCAACGATTATGCGTCCGGTGATGCAACGCATTACTTCACAAATACCAATAGGTCTCACGCCTGGACATTTATCCAGAGCCATTAGTCGACAACCATTGTATGCAATCAAATCATCTGGTGGTATTGTGGACGTGGCCAGCCTCTTAGCAAACTTGGCAACAAGCTTGCACAGGTTCGTGGGGGTTTGCCCAAGAGCAGAAAAAAGCCTACGCCAGTCATCGGCAACGAGAAGTGAAGGCCCCGCACTGCCATGAGTTTTCATTGCATGCTTTCGGACGAGCCTGGCTCTGATTTTGTCGAAAACAGCGGGGTGGTAGGGAAGCGTGCGTGGATGTTCGCTTTGAATGCAGTTGGGCTGCGCAGTCAGACGCTCACTTTACAGTTGATTCAAACAGTTGACCTTTAAATGCTCTTTTTTTGAATACACAAAATCGTTTCGTGCACATTGAATTGAACAAATTCTCTCAGTTTCCTTTACATAAAACAATTCTTGTGAAGATTAAAGCAATGAATATAGATAGCAGCTGTCAAGTTCCCAACCTGCTAACTCTTGAAGAATGGAAACAGCTAAATAAAGATACTTCCTACAAACTTTATGTTGATTTGTCTAATAAATTACATCGAAAAGATTTATTTATTGAACAAGTGTTAACGGGACTCAAAACGAAAATTGATGCTCATCCCTGCCTTGGAGGAGAACAAGGCAACAACTCTGAGAAACAGTCAGCATCATCCCCCAATGGTTTTGGTTTGTTCCAGGAACAGGTCAGAGATTTCAAAAAAAATGATTTCACGACTTTGCAGGAGAATTGTGTTTTGGGCAGTAGCATAATAGCAAAGCTGTATGATGATGCAAGTATTCCACTGGACGTTGCAATTCATGCATACCGGGGTTCCACGACGCTTGAAAAATTAAAAGTTGTTGACAAGTATGAATCAAAAAAACTAAAAACCCTAATTTTGCAGGATGGGACTAATAGCGTTTCAAAATCTTCCAAAAATGGTAAAGATTTGTTTGCGGACTATCAAAAACTGGTTGATAAATGCATGGAAAAATTTACTCCCGATTCAATGGTGCTGTGTGAAATTCCTCCTTTTAGGGAGATACCTATAAACAGTGATAAAAATGAAAAAATTGCAGTCTTTAATGATTTGCTAAATAATACTTATGGGAATGTTGATAATGCAATTGTAGTGCTTAAGCTAAATGATATTATTCGAAGTGTTTCAACATACAATCCACGCATCACACATTTCAACCAATTGTACCATGACAATGTGCATTTAAATTATAAGTTGGGAATACCATTCCTGAAAAACATACTGCTGGGATACCTATTAAAAACCTCAAATGGGGTTATTGACTTTAGTAAAGTAACATCTAACGCTTCTTATAAAATGCAAAATAAATTCTCTAATTATCAGCAACGCTACTTTTCACAGCCTCCAAACAACAACCTATCATTTAATCGCTATCATCCATATTAACTGTTGTCAAACCTTGACTTTTAGATGAAATAAATGGAAACATTTTGATTGTTTGTTTGATTCATTAGGCACGAGCGGTTTGACATCAATAACTGAGTATAATGTTGAAAGCTGTAATTCTGATAAATTTATGTTATTATTTTTTGACGAGGCAAACAATGGTTTTAAACTTTCCCACGCCACTGAGCCTCACTTACAATTCTAAATTAAAAAAACTTGATTTGTGTTTGATAAAAGTTGACCTGCTGAAAGTTTTCGGCTTTGTATGTTTTTTCTCATCTGGGCTCTTTTTCCTTCTATATGTTCACATACTTATGTTAATTCACGGGGATGTTGAAAGAAACCCAGGGCCTTTGGAAACCTTAAATAGTATACACACAAAATGTAAAAAATGGCCCATGCAGCTGAAAATTGTGCTTGCTAACTGTCAAAGTATCCAGAAAAAACAGCTACAGTTGAAGAGTTTACTCAATGACATCGGTCCAAATTGTATTTACGGTTTAACAGAAACCTGGTTGACCAGTATTGATAGTAATAGTTTTTATAACCCTAATCCCTATCAGTTTGATATCCACAGATGTGATCGACAGGATAAAAAAGGAGGAGGATTGTTATTATTAGTACCCAAATTTTGCAATTCGAAAATCAGGAAAGACCTTAACAACATGTCCAAAATTTTTGAAAGTTTATGGGTTGAATGCAAATTATCCTCTCACAAAAGTATCTTGATTAATATTTCTTACAATCCAAATAAACAATTTTGTTCACAGTTTTTGGATGAATTGGCTTTATGCATCGATAAGGCTTCCACTGAAAATAAATCAATATGCCTAATAGGAGATTACAACATTAATTACTTGAACAACAAAGAAAAACAGAAACTGGATACAATTATTCTACCTTACGACTTGCACTTGATGAATTCAAGAACTGCAACCAGGCACCAGAACGGTAGCTGCAGTTTATTAGATTATATCATAACTGATAATGGGCTGAGAGGGAAATACTATTATGTATTCGACTCTCCTATCAAAAGCGATAATCTTGCACAAATTCTATTCACTGATTTCACGCTGACTCAAAAACAAAAACCACTCAGGAAACTGATATTTGATAAGCGTAATTATGATCCCCACAAATTCAGAAATTCTTTAAATTACATTAACTGGAGCCTCATCTATGAATCTAATGATATCGAAGAAATGTTCTCACGTTTTGAAAGTGATTGCAAATATAATCAGATTACATGCACCAATCAGAAAAATTTTTATACGGAACAACAAACCTAATTTTTCACTTGCAGATAAGTTTGTCTCAAACGCAACAAAATGCCTCAATAAAAAGAGGAACGAATTTCTACTATCAGAAAATTTTGATAATTTCCTAAAACTAAAAGATCTGACGAGTAAAGAGTATCTGAAAGATTATGAACGCTTCCAAACACAATTGATTGAGTCTGCTAACAGCTCCAGGAAACAATGGAATCTGATCAACGAAGTCAGAAATAAATCTAGAACAGGAACTAAAATTCTCTCTTTGAAAAACTGCTTTGAGGATGTAATAACCGACAGCAAAAAAATAGCGAATTTGCTTAACTATAAATTTAGTAAACTTGGTGAATTTCTTTTAAATAAACCAACCATTAAACAAAACTTTCAGCAGATCAACCCTAATTTGTTCTCGTTTCGTTTCTTTACCACATTTGAGTGTCGTAAAGCTCTCAACAACCTCAATAAAAACAAACCATTGGGTCCTTCAACTATTCCGGCTTGGGCATTAAAAGATGGTGCTCATATTTTAGCAGAGCCGTTATGTTTTCTCTTCAACGGATTTCTTAAACAAAACAAATTTCCTTCTCTACTGAAATTGGCAAATATTACACCTATCCACAAAAAAGGAGACACTGAAAACCCGCTGAATTATAGGCCTATTTCTATAACGCCTGCTTTGTCAAAAGTTCTTGAGATTTTAATCAAAGATCAAATAGAGGAACACCTATCAAAATACAACCTCCTATCCAAAACACAGTTTGGATTCAGGAAAAAATTTTCAACAATTGATGCTCTTGTATATCTGACAGAAACTGTAAGACAGAAACTTGATGAAAAAAAAGTGGTCACTGCGGCGTTTTTAGATTTGTCAAAAGCTTTTGATTCAATCGACCACTCAGTTTTACTAGAAAAACTTAAACACCTTGGTTTCTCTTCTTCGGCTATCCTTTTCATTAAGAGTTACCTCACTAACCGACATCAAAGAGTAGTGATACCAGAAGCTGAATCTGACTGGCTGGAGGTTAGGCAAGGAGTTCCACAAGGCACAGTTTTAGGACCACTCCTATTCAACCTATATGTAAATGATCTACCAAATTTCATCAACTGCAGTTTAATCCAATACGCTGATGATGCAGTTGTTTATACTTTCGGCAAAAAAATTACTGATTGCAAGCTGCATTTAGAGAAATCAATTTCTTCGCTTGTTGACTATTTTTCATACCATTCTTTAAAACTGAATTCAGAAAAAACTGAGTTCATTGTCTTTGGCACTTCTTCCGCAGCAGAGTCTATTAAAGTTGACAACCATATAATAAAAGAAGTTGAGAATGTGAAATATCTCGGAGTAATTTTGGACAAAAAATTGATGTACCAACAACAAGTTAAACAAATACTCAGCAAGATGGCGCAAGGAATAAAAACACTTTACGTCCTGAGAAACGTAGTACCATACCATTTGCGCAAAATCCTACTGAATTCTCTTGTTATTAGTCATCTCCAGTACTCAGCTGTTTTGCTTTCGTCAATTTCAAAAAATCTTCTGACAACCTTAGAAAAGCAACTCAATTGGGCAGTTAAAGCTTGTTATGTTCAACGATTTAACAGTTCATCACTTAGTATCAAACTAGATAACTATATACTGCCAATTAAACAACTACTTGAATACAGAACAGCAATGTATGTCAATCAACTCTTGACATTTAAGAAGCCTGCCTTCCGAAGAATAACAGGACTTAGCTTGCCAACCTATAAGTTCTACAGACATTCAAGGACGAAAACTATTTTTCTTGAAGAGAGGTCAAAAACATCATGGTTGGACAAAAGTATTATCCGAAAAGGCTTATCAATTAATAATTGTCTTGAAAAATACTTAAAAGGGAATGAATCAAACAGGCGGGTTAAAAAAGTCTTCAAGAACTACTTTTTCCAACAATTTCAGAAGGACCCAATGGGAAACATTGTCGGCAATGTTTCTTGGAAAGCTTTTAAATTTAAATAACGCTTCATTTTTGAGTTTGTATAATTTGTTTCTTCTACCTGGAGAAGAAAATCTTTTACCTGTTATTTATTACTTATGTTATATCTTTACGCTGCCATTTGTGTTATGTTTAGGCTCCTTGACCTATTTATACTCATTTGGAAATTCAGTGTTTTTTTTTAGGGTTGCCCTTCAGGATGTTTACCTCATAAAATCTCGAGGTCCGGTCTACCGTCGATGAGATCGGTAGGTGCGAGCACGCCGCCTTTATGCTCATCCGAAAGAACGCGAATAGCATTACTGATCTTGCCACGAGACATGAAATCGTTGAACATCTTGAGGTCAGAGTGCTGCTTTTTGTTCCTTGAATTCATTCTCATTTGGATTGCCTTCGCTTCACAGAACAGTTCTGAGAAGCTGCAGCTGTGCCATGCACGCAGTCTACGCTTGATGGTCTTATTGCTCGATCTATCGTCCATGTTCTTTGTTCGACTGAGGGTTAGGCGCGGAAGTATCATAAAGAGGGTCAGAGATATATCGGATCTATCCGTGTTTACAGCAATTGGGGAGAGGACACTGTGAAGGGCTTCGGAGAACTGTTCCACTGTCTTGTTCTTACTGAGCATGAAGAACGAGGGCTTCCATGTGACGACCTCGCGCTATATTACTGTTACCGCGTGATTAGGCTGGAAGTTGTCCCAAAAATTATCCGATCGCGCGGCGACGGAACGTTCGGGGGCGTGCGATGTTGCAGGATCTATGAGTGTAGTGTCGGGAACAGCCAAAGGATTGTGGTGCCGGCGTTGCGATTGCTGTCTTGGTGGTTGCGGTGACCTCAGATCAGCTTTTGCAGCTGAAGTTTTCGGTCCAATTTTTCGCTGCGGCCAGACCACTGCATTTCACGTGAAAATATTTATAACACCAGACACCAGACGCCTCCCCTACGTAGGGGACCCTTGCAGAGTGGACAATGGGTTTGATCAGCCATCAGGCAGTGGGGAAGGCTCCACTTAGGGGTATAGATTAAGTTAATTACAGGAGCGTATTAGCTGTTTCTATTCTCTTATCTGGTTTTCTGTTATTTACCCACTAAGAAATTGACCGACAGTATTTAAAAAGATCCTGAATGAAAAATTTAGTCCCTTCTTAGTTCTCTCCCTCTATTATTATTCTCCAAAAGGTGATTGAAAAATAACTATCACTGGTGTTATTTGGTGGGATGCAATATTAGAAAGTCTTTTGTAACTTGTGTCAATGGTTTCGCGCTACGTACCTGTTGATAACCTTGATAATTTGGAGGCGGATGTTGAGACCCATAGGGATTGTACTGCTGATGCTGTGGGGCTCCTTGATATGGCGGAGCTGACGCACCCTGATTGTAATTTTGATAGCCTCCGTACATTTTTGTAATAACTTATCTGAAATGTTATGACAAATATTAAAAAGCCAATTACAATATCTGCATATATACATAAATAAAGGCTATTCAATGGAAATTTTAAATGGTAAAGCTAAATAAAAAATGCTCCTCTCAACACTAGGTGAATATTAGCTGGTCCGCGGCCCTCCCAGCACTACGCCTTCATAAAGCATTTCGTACTGTTCAATCTATGAACAAAATGACATACACAAACATCAGCTGAGAATAAAGAAAACAAAAGACAGACAGCATTCGAAAACAAACAACTAATGGCAAAAGTAGATGAGTCAAACTAACAGCCTCCCATCTTCAACCAGAGCTTCCATTGATGCATCAACAACTTCGCGCCGCCTAAGTGTTATTGAGCCTCGAATAGAGGATGGAACTCCGTAGGAGAGCAAAGCTAATTTTAGTCATTGGATATGATGATGTCAGCGTAGCTGTCCTCTTTTCGCGCAGAGCTTCGATGCCAATTGTTTCAGCGCTTTTGAAGCCGATGGGCCAGCTCCACCAGTGCATGAGACAAGTGGACACATTTTGCAGCAATTGCACTTTGTTCAAATTTGTTCTTGTTTAACATATTCAAGATAATTGTAGTCTACGGACTGTCGGAATTAGGTTCAACGAAACTTTTTTGATGTAACGCTACTGCTTTCAGCAAAAAGTTTCCCTGAAAGCAGTAGCATTACATCAAAAAAAGTTTCCTTGAACCAGGATTCCCAAAACCTATTGGCCTTGATATTTAATCTTGCATGATTATCAGTTGTTGCTGATTTAAGAGCAAAGGTTTCAATTGAACTGGCTGAAGATGAGGCCCTATCTCGACCTCATGAAAGACATCACTTTAACAAGTTCGCAAAGGAATCGCGAAGTTCATTATGTCATCTTGGTGTATCCCCATTTCGAAAGTGCAATCATGTACTTATTGCAGCAATCAACAGACAGTTGGTCGGTATGACGAGATGAAATTGTTTCAAAGGTATGTGGATGATATTATCTGCACGGTTTGTGGTGACCCGGACGAGTACTTAAAATTTGCAAATTCATTACACAACAACCTGCAATTTACCTTAGAAAAAGTTAACATTGAAGGGGATTTGGCTTCTTTTGACATTAACATAAATGTGAGCAGCAAAAGCAATATCACCTGTCATTGGTATCAAAAACAAACTGACACTGGATTAATACTGAATTTTCGCAGCTGTGCACCACTTCAGCATAAGAAAAATGTGATTCAAGAGACGGTTCACAGGGTTATTTTTTGCAACCTCTGATTGGTTGGCCTTCGATCAGGCTCTTGAAAAGAACAAAACTTGCTGGACCAAAAATCATTATCCAGAGGAATGATGTTCAAAAATAGTGAACCAGACTTCAGAAAAGATAATAAGTGGCGGTGAAGAACAATTGAGAACAACACAAAAAGAGCATCAAAAAAGCAAGACTAGATCTCAAGATAAGCCAACAATTTTTCTACAACACAGAAACAACCTTACTCGAAACTTTGAAAGCAAATTGAAGAAACTATTTAATAACGCGGAAGAAACTGGTTTTAATAACGCGGAAATTAAGATCATGCGTCTGCACCCTTAAATCATCTTTCGATACAATTTTTCTACAACACAGAAACAATTTTTCTACAACACAGAAACAACCTTACTGGAAAGTTTGAAAGCAAATTGAAGAAACTAATAACGCGGAAATAACGCGGAAATAACGCTGGTTTTAATAACGCGGAAATTAAGATCATGCGTCTGCACCCTGAAATCATATTTCGATAACGCAGGTTTTAATAACGCGGAAATTAAGATCATGCGTCTGAACCCTTAAATCATCTTTCGATAGAGAACTGAATTCCCACGTTCTATATGAGATAAAATGTAATGGATGCGGGTCCATCTATCGTGAGCAAACAAGCCGTCACATTACTACAAGGATAACAGAACATCAAAAGAAGGATTCACAGGTGGGTCAACATTTGCTTGAATGTTGTGGAGCTACGAATGACATTGAATGGAAAATTCTGGACGCCTGTCGGACAGTAGAAAAGCTAATGACTATCGAAACTATATACATCAGAAAGCTGAAGCCGGCACCAAACACACGCGATGAATATAGTGGGCGAGATTTCACGCTAAAGTTTAAGTTCATATCGTAATTTTGACTAGATAACGATACATAAGGCAAAAAACATTTTGTGCATGACAAAACGCAACTTGCAAAACCTGCACAAGGGGGATACTTAGGGTTAGAGAAATTCGGAATACCTAAAATTACAAAAACTTGGCCAAAACCGAAAAACCCGGAATAAAAATGTTTTTAATGAAATTGATAACATATGTAAATATGAGTTGTAAATAGGCTAAATATTGCACATAGGAAAATATTTTTGATTGAATTTTTTGGAATATTTCATAGAATTGTTTCAACTCTGGTCTCAGGCAAATGTAAATACATATTCATTTTATACTTTTTCAATTTGTGAAACTGTTTTAACCTGACGTTGAATAAAAAGTTCAAAACGTTTTTTTTAATATCGGAAGTAATTTAATTTGACAAATTGGTTTCTTTTACACCATCATGAATGATAGTCCTTTTTCGAAAGTGGAGGGTTTTTATTGCATGTGAATAATGATGGCCCTTTAATAGGTCCCAACCATAGCGAAGGGCAATGCCTTCACGAAATTAACTTTTCTTCAGGTCAAAGTGATTTTGCATCAATGGCAAAGCATTCAACCTGTTTGATTCTCCCTTTTCACTAGCTAGGATCAATACAGCGAAGCTCGTTCTGATAAAATTCGCTCTTAGTTCTACTCTTTATGTGATATCAAGCTGTTTTGTCTTTTTTTTAATATCATGTGTATAATGTATGATCTGTTGCTTTAGATCGCCTTCGGGTAGAGATAGGGTTAATGGATTGGACAGATGAACTGATTGTTCAAATTCTCTGACGTTTAAGGATAATCAGGAAGCCTAACCTACCGGCAACAAAAAGATGTTCCGGTATTTTTAAATGTAGGCAGTTTTCTTTAATATATTGGGCTATGGCTCAATTTTGATTGATTTCTCACATTCTTTTCTCAAAGTTCAAAATTAGGAGTTGCCCGAGTTAGGAAAAATATTTTGTGCTGAAACAATAAAGTGAACGACTTATTAACCTTTTGACTTGAAATATTAGCATGGATTCTTAAATGTTATAAAAACAATTTCTACTCTTTTAAAGATTTTTCTACAATTTTTAATCTGCCAACTCACCTTCCATTAAACTACCAAGTATTCCATCACCGTCAATTTTATCCTAATTGAACTCCAACAAACTTTTGCTTTATTTTTTTTGGAAACCAGGTAAATTTTTTTTAAATTGCGCTTTGTAAGATAATTACCAAAAGCATGACTATGTTTTTGCAATTCATCAAAACTTTTTTTCAAGTTATCAAGAAATTCAGTTTAATTGAATCGACAAGAAATTCAATTCACCGGCATTGCAAGGGCGTCACGTTCACATGTCCATGCCTGAGAGGGTAATGTTCGTTTAAACATTAAACAAATTTAAACAAATTTGAGGCTTACGTTAAAAATTACATATGGAATGATGGAGAGAAGCAAATAATTTCTCGATGGTTTTTTAACACAAAGATCACATTTGAGACAATTGAACGCGTTTCTGTCACCAAAAACAAAGTCGCTTCCGAATCTGTGTCTTCGAAAGCTGCTCTAAAAAAAACAATGTTCAATTCCCTCCTTTTGACCAATACATGGTTGTTTATCGTCTTATGGTTTTACGATAATTCTTCGATAAGTTGACGATAATTCTTCCGTGATTCGCTTTAGAACTTCCCCAATTCCTATCCGTCGTACACTGGGGCATTTATCTAGAGGCATCATTCTACATGAATTATACAAAAGCATAAATACAATTGAAAAGCTGCAGGGCGAGCTTTCCAACCAATTAGGCCTTAAAGCTTTCAAATATGGACTGACGGTATGGCCATTTTTTGGTTGTTGGTTGCCCACAAGATACTCAATTTTTTTCCGTAGTTCTGGACGTCTCTCGTGCAGAACATCGAGAACAGTATTCTTGTCAATTTTGTCAGTTAAGAAAAGGACACCACAAATCACTGCTTTAGTAGGAATTCGATTGTCAATGGAACTTTTTCCTCTTGATATGTCGTTGGGAAACTCTTTGTATTCATCAATCAAACGTTTTGCTTCTTTTCTGCTAATACGTTTCCAGATAACTGTTTCCGGAAGGAACCGGTATAAAATGCTCCTCTTTTTCCATTGGTCCAACCGTTTCGCAATGGTTTTGTTATTTGAGGCGTCATCCTCCTTTCTTTTTCTTGCAATAATGAGATGAAGCATTACCATTGCGCAGTAAATCGCGTCTCCGCTTTAGGTTCTTGAAAAGTGGCAGACGCTATGTCATTCAGGGTATCGGTGAACATAGTTATTTGTTTTTTAATTGAACTTTTTGCAGATGAAAAAACGTTTGCGGTTTGATTGCTCGAGGTTGTTGTCCAAGAAAACTTAGGTAAATTGGCGATTTAGTTGAATGATACATACGCGAGAAGAAAATGCAAGAAAATGAAAAACTAAGATAGTCTAGTGAGCAATTTTACCTCGCATTCGAACAGACTTTTTGACAAAGCAATTTAAATATCTATCTTTAAAAAGTTACTCGAAGCTGTTTTTTTCGGATTTCATAAATCGCGTATTCTACTTAAAATAAATGGGAAGTGTGATCTCAAATGACTTCTCTATATAATCTCACCGTGCTATGGGCAGTGGCAAGTAAAACTATCTTAGAATTAGGATTTTTCGAGTAACGGAACCAAAAAAAAATAATGGAATATTTCAAAACTGTCATAAAATTTTTTAAACAGTAAGATTTTTTGGGGTACGAAACCGCTAAATATAAGCTTTTAGCTCCCATTGATCCTCTAAATAAACAGGTCACATTTTTAAAAATTGCTTTATCAAAGCAAACAGCTTGTCGGTGCCAACATAACTTGAAATCTAACAGTTTCATTCACATATATATAAAATCAAAATTTTTGTTCTGAAGTTGATAATTAATTTCTATGTGAAGAATAATCAAATAATTCATCTCAGTTTGAAAGATCTTGTGTGTCATCAATTCATCTGCAACTTGTTTTACTTAGCCTCTTTCAGCAAGTTGGAACAAAATTCGAGAGTTCGTCATGCCTCAGTATTGTTTACTATTATTTTTAAAGAATATGGACACTTACATCAGCCTATCAACGTGTTCGGCCATTAACGTATTTTATTCTTGAATGAGAAATACCAAGCTTTTAAGCTGTTTTGTTTTTGAGAAATATATAATTATCGCTAATTTTCAGTTTTTAGTAGTTGGTGCAAAAAGAGTTTCTTTCTAATGATATATTGTGAACACTTAAGTTCATAATAAATAAATGCAACCTGTTCAGGTAGTAATGATTTCAACGAACACGTATTTTATGAAGTATTATCTGAAACTTTCGTTTTCGCCGAAATATGTCTAAAAAATAATTGACTTTGATTTAACAAAATGTTATTAAAAATATTACTCTTTAGCTTTAAATTTCGCATAATTTAACGGATCTATTCTGTTTCCCCCCCCCCCCAGTGTTTTTTATGACCCCCACTTACAAATTTAATTATGTTATATAGCACGTTACTGTGTAAAAAATAGCACGTGCGCCTGGGGGTCATAAAAAATTTATGCTCACTAAGTTGGGGGGGGGGGGGGGGGAATCAGAATAGATCCAATTTAACTTTAA
Source organism: Convolutriloba macropyga (assembly GCF_964194025.1). Taxonomy (NCBI): domain Eukaryota; kingdom Metazoa; phylum Xenacoelomorpha; order Acoela; family Convolutidae; genus Convolutriloba; species Convolutriloba macropyga. The sequence goes on from NC_134469.1 coordinate 83,013,145, forward strand.
ACGATTAATATATTAATCATTCATGAATATATTAAAAGTGTTTTTAGAGCTGAGTCGGATCATAAATGTTTTTGAACGCACCAGAAAATAAAATCACGGCCACAAAAACGAGTTCCATAAAATGAATGGGCCTAAGTCTGATCATACGCAAAGAAATTTGGACATGGTGATCATCATAACAGGCTGTTTGAACAAGCTAAAATCGGACCACAGGTGATCATGGTCTTCATGGGTCCGATCATGAGGCATTTGAACAAAAATTTCGACTTGGGTGCTGTTTTTGCTTTGTTGCAATATGTTTTCGGAAGTTTTCAAAAATCAATCGAAAAAGCTTTTGTTTTTTGAAGGTTTTTAACTTTAATTGGTTATCAGAGTCAACAATAAGTATATCTGTTTATTGGGTAAGCTAACAGATCTTTTCATGCCCCTCTCCAAGCTTTTTTATGCATGTTGTTTGCAACCCCTCCCCCGACGCACGTGCCATATTATTTGCATAATAATTTACTATGTAATTGCACGTGATCTCTAATTTCCTACTTGGGGGAGAGGGGGGGGGGGCACAAACGGAAAAGATGCGTGGTGCTCAACTGGCGTCTTTTTGTACATAATAAGCATGGGCTCTGGGGTCATCGACACTCAATATCCAGTCGAACTGTCTCTGCACCAGATGGTAGAATTGGAGTGTCTTGAGACAGAGTTTGTGGATTGTGTCTTGGAGTGAAGTCTTCCACGGAAGAGTGTACTCGAAGTCATTCCAATTGGCATTCGCTACCAGTGGATTCACACGCCTAATTAAGTGAAGACAAAGTGAGCCGAATGGGATTTTTCCCTTTTGTGCAACCCCCCCCCATTTACGCACCCAGATATGTGTCCCAGATACAGAGCACATGTCAATACATAGTAAATCATTATGTAAGAATATAGCAACCGCTGTTGGTTGGGGGGCTCAAAAAATATGCACCTACCCTAGAATATTACCGACGGCTATCTCAAGATGTCGTGTGATATTTATGATTACATATATTTATCGAAATCTCTATGTGTACTAAATTATCAGTTATCCTCTATTTTAATATTATATCATGCAATTTATAACTAAGGTCATGACTTCTTATTATTCACGTAAAAATATATTCCCGCTAGTCTACTAAATTATTTCATATTTTGTTCACAGCATTTTATTATAAGTAATCATAATCTCGATAAGCATTCTGAATTCAAGTTATCATTGTAAACGCTCTTCATTCACAGAGACAATATCTAGATTGGATTTGCGCCGCGATTCCACCAAATAAAAGTAATTCGTTCCGCGTAATTCCGGATTCGCACCGCGATTCCATTAAAATTCTAAGACAACACATTCAAAGTGCTGAGACAATTCTAATTGCTAAACTCAGCTACAACATGGCACAGTCAGCATTAAAGGACAGTGGCAAATCTCCACTCGGAAATCAACCCTTCTGGGAAAAGGCAACCCTAGAGCCTCCACTTCGATGGGAATACTGGAGGACGCAACTCAAACTCGCAATTCTTGCCCGTGAAGGCATTGTAGTGGACATTCTCCTGGCTGACCCTCCAGAACATGTCATTTTGCTCCCCGAACCGGCATATGAAGATGCAGTCAAAAACCCTACTGCACAATCAGAACGAGATCGACGCACTCGTAACGAGCAGGCAAAGACTGCGTGGAAAAATCACTGTCAACGTGTTGTGGCGGTAGGCATCCTATGTGGAGATAATCCATGGCTACTTTGCGATCGAAAAGCATCTTCACTGATGTATTTGAGTTTGGGAACGGAAGGGCGACGAGTATTCAACTCTAAAAACTCGACTGTTAATCTTGACGAAATTTCTACACGGAATCTTTGGGATGTCTTGAGTAATACGTTTATTCGAATCCATAATATAACGTTCGACCGGTACCTCTTCGTTACAAGGAAACAGCAAAAAGGGGAACCGATCGAAAAATTCTACGGCCACCTTAAAGAACTCTCTGAAAATTGTGATCTCGGTGAAAAAGCGGATACAATTATCAGAGACGTTTTCATCGCTAATATGCAAAATGAAGACATCCAAAAAGAACTTCTCAAAGAAACGGTAGAGCCTGATAAAGCTTTAGCAATAGCAATCAATATTGAAATGCGTACCCTTAATCAACTTAAAATGAATGCAAACAAAACTAAACTCAATTCAACGGTTAATCAAGTACAACGGATGCGCATCGCGAATACTACTCCTTTTTCTTCTATGAATACCTATGCACGGAAAAAGCCCACAACCTGTCTTTTCTGTGGAATGAATTGGACCCCAGAACACCACAATAGATGTCCAGCACGCGGGAAGAAATGCAACAACTGTGGTATTGAAAACCATTTCGCAAAGGTATGCCGAAAACCTAAAGATCCTAACTCTTACCCAAAACCGAAGCCAAGAGTTAATAATGTTGAGAAAGATGATTAATAATGTTGAGAAAGATGGTAATCAAATCTCGGTTGATTTTGACCCTGAATTGGAATCAAATTACTCATCGGATGAAGATAATTGTGTAGCTTCAATATCTTTGGCAGACTCTACAACTTCTGTAGAAGCAATTAATCTTCCTTAGTGTTTGGAAACAAAACAACAAACGTTCTGGTAGATTCGGGTAGTGTATATACACTAATAAATGAGTCGTTGGCGGATTCAATTTTCTCCCAAGATCTAAACTCAAAGTGGATACGCGAAGCGAAACCCAAACAATTGAAAACTTTCTCTAACGAACCCATTCAAACGCTAGGCACCCTTCAAACATCTATTCAAAGCAACAATTGGTATGCGAATCCTACAGAAATTCAAGTGATGACAGATGGTCATCGTCCTTTATTGGGGAGAGATCTCTTCCCTGCTCTTGGTCATTCTATCCAACAATCTAATAATCAAAGACAGTTAATCAGGTAGATCACAAATACTGCCCAATCAAAACGCAAATCGCAACTGATTTTCCTGATCTAATCTCCCGAATTGGTAAGTTCAAAGTGCATACAGTTCGTTCAAAATTTCCTCGAAATTATACCCTATTACACCAAAAAGGCCGTCGTGTCCCCATAAATTTATTAGACAAAGTATCTGATGAATTGAAAAAACTTTCAGAACAAGGACATATCGAGAAATTGCAGGAATGCTCTGACAAGAACTTTATTTCCCCCATTGTAATCACAGTTAAAAAAGACCGGCCAGTAAAGTTAGCTCTTGATTCTAAAGTTCTGAACAAAGCTATCCATAAAAATAAGTACCAAATGCCCAACATAGATAGTCTTATTGATTCGATTTCACAACATATTAACGATTCTAATCATGGTGATAATGTTTATTTTTCGACGATTGATTTAAAATATGCATATAGTCAATTAATATCGCATCCGGATACTGGACGCCATTGTAATTTTAACATTATTTGTGGCGACGCAACAGGTACGTATCGTTTGCAAACGGGATTTTATGGTCTTACGGATATGCCAGCAGAATTCCAGAAAGCGATGGATTACACACCGGTTGGTTTGTCTAATACTTACTGTTTTCTTGATGACATAATTGTAGTCAGCAAAGGCACTAAGGAATCGCACCTCAAATACGTTTACAAATGTTTGCAGAAACTCGATGCTGATAATCTCAGAATTAATTTAAGCAAATGTCACTTCGCAAAACATCAGATAAATTGGCTTGGTTTCACATTTTCACAAAGCGGCGTTAAACCTATAGAATCAAAAACCGCAGCAATTGCAGAATTAAAGCTCCTAAAACACTAAAATAATTACGATCATTCTTAGGCAGTGTTCATCATTTAAGCAAATTTATTCCCAATCTTGCTAACTTTGTCGCCCTCTCCGACCCTTATTGAAGAAAAGTGAAAAATTGATTTGGACTGAAGTTCACCAAAAAACGTTTTGAGTATATTAAAACCGTGATCGCAAACGCTACAGAGAATACTCATTTTAATCCAACATTGGAAACGCGAATCAAATGCGATGCATCTCGCCAAGTATTAGGCGCTGCGCTTGAGCAATTGGATTGTGACGGGTGGAAAACGGTGGCTTTTGCTTCTCGCTTTCTTAATAATACTGAAGAACGTTACAGCATAAATGAACTGGAATTGCTTGGCGTGGTTTGGGCCATCGAATATTTTAAATATTATCTTTTTGGAAAAAATTTCACAGTCTTGACAGATCATAGAGCACTTCTGTCGGTTCTAAAATCTCATCGTTCAAATAAATCACATAATAGCCGATTAACACGATGGATTGATCGTTTGTTACCTTTCGACTTTAATATAGAACATATTCCCGGTACTAGAATGGGTTCAGTCGATTATATTTCGCGCCAACCCAATCAAAAAGCAAAAAGCATCACTCAATATGATGAGGAATTCATGGTAGCAACAATTTCCCGCATTCGGGACGCAATTACATCATTATTCTTTCACCCACATAAAATTCCTTTCCATAAGCAGCACACTACCAGCACACGCAAATTACAAGTAAACAGGCCGCGCGTCCACTCTTGCAAACCTGCTAAAAGCAGCACGCATATTTCAAATGCCTCAAATAATTCATTCACTACTCGAGTAAAAGTAAACAATTACAATTCTAAATTCGTTTCTGCTTTTAATTGCCACGCAAATCACTTGCTTCAAAATAATACTGCACCCGCAGCGCAAATCCACTCACAAAATTTCAATTGTAATTCAATCACAAATCCTGATCAGAACATACATCAAATCACAATGTCTGCAAATGAGCCGCCGCAAAACAACCCCACAGCATCCCCACAGGCTCCCCGAGTGACGTTCCGCACTCACTCAACCCCCATAGCAACTACTAGTACGCATCACAGTAACACCCAGGCCTCATCATCACCCTACAATCATGATATCGAACTTTCTCGGGAGGAGATTTTCGAAAACAACCTTAATCAGTTATTTACCAAGTCCTTCCTTGCAGTCCTCACTAGCAAGGATGCGGTGTTAAAAGAGATCCGCGACTGTGTCATTCAAGACGATGAGGCTCGATGTAAGGAAGTCAGTCCTTATGTCCACTCATTTTGGAAAGACCTACAAGTAAAGTCTGGCTGTTTGTGTTTCGACCACCGCGTCGCCATTCCCAACTTCATCAAGGAAGCTGTATTGGAATCAATACAAATGACACACCCAGGTAGTTAGGGAATGATCTCTCTCTCTCTCTCTCATGATGCATGGTCGCCATACATGCATAGGGAGATTTTGGCCAAAACTTCAGATTGTGTTCCATGTACGGATATTGCTAAGAATCTCAAACCTATCATCCCAAAATCTAAATGGTTTCCGCATAAGGCTTGTCAAGAACCTAATGAACAAATTCAGATTGAATTTGGGGGTCCGATACTAAATGAGCAAGATAAAGATATATATTTCTTAACATGTATCGACCGTTATTCCAAGTATCCGACAGTTAGAGTTTTTGAAAAAGCTAACGGCGCAAATGTAGTGAAATTCCTTCGAGACTTTCGACCGGTACCTCTTCGTTACAAGGAAACAGCAAAAAGGGGAACCGATCGAAAAATTCTACGGCCACCTTAAAGAACTCTCTGAAAATTGTGATCTCGGTGAAAAAGCGGATACAATTATCAGAGACGTTTTCATCGCTAATATGCAAAATGAAGACATCCAAAAAGAACTTCTCAAAGAAACGGTAGAGCCTGATAAAGCTTTAGCAATAGCAATCAATATTGAAATGCGTACCCTTAATCAACTTAAAATGAATGCAAACATAACTAAACTCAATTCAACAGTTAATCAAGTACAACGGATGCGCATCGCGAATACTACTCCTTTTTCTTCTATGAATACCTATGCACGGAAAAAGCCCACAACCTGTCTTTTCTGTGGAATGAATTGGACCCCAGAACACCACAATAGATGTCCAGCACGCGGGAAGAAATGCAACAACTGTGGTATTGAAAACCATTTCGCAAAGGTATGCCGAAAACCTAAAGATCCTAACTCTTACCCAAAACCGAAGCCAAGAGTTAATAATGTTGAGAAAGATGATTAATAATGTTGAGAAAGATGGTAATCAAATCTCGGTTGATTTTGACCCTGAATTGGAATCAAATTACTCATCGGATGAAGATAATTGTGTAGCTTCAATATCTTTGGCAGACTCTACAACTTCTGTAGAAGCAATTAATCTTCCTTAGTGTTTGGAAACAAAACAACAAACGTTCTGGTAGATTCGGGTAGTGTATATACACTAATAAATGAGTCGTTGGCGGATTCAATTTTCTCCCAAGATCTAAACTCAAAGTGGATACGCGAAGCGAAACCCAAACAATTGAAAACTTTCTCTAACGAACCCATTCAAACGCTAGGCACCCTTCAAACATCTATTCAAAGCAACAATTGGTATGCGAATCCTACAGAAATTCAAGTGATGACAGATGGTCATCGTCCTTTATTGGGGAGAGATCTCTTCCCTGCTCTTGGTCATTCTATCCAACAATCTAATAATCAAAGACAGTTAATCAGGTAGATCACAAATACTGCCCAATCAAAACGCAAATCGCAACTGATTTTCCTGATCTAATCTCCCGAATTGGTAAGTTCAAAGTGCATACAGTTCGTTCAAAATTTCATCGAAATTATACCCTATTACACCAAAAAGGCCGTCGTGTCCCCATAAATTTATTAGACAAAGTATCTGATGAATTGAAAAAACTTTCAGAACAAGGACATATCGAGAAATTGCAGGAATGCTCTGACAAGAACTTTATTTCCCCCATTGTAATCACAGTTAAAAAAGACCGGCCAGAAAAGTTAGCTCTTGATTCTAAAGTTCTGAACAAAGCTATCCATAAAAATAAGTACCAAATGCCCAACATAGATAGTCTTATTGATTCGATTTCACAACATATTAACGATTCTAATCATGGTGATAATGTTTATTTTTCGACGATTGATTTAAAATATGCATATAGTCAATTAATATCGCATCCGGATACTGGACGCCATTGTAATTTTAACATTATTTGTGGCGACGCAACAGGTACGTATCGTTTGCAAACGGGATTTTATGGTCTTACGGATATGCCAGCAGAATTCCAGAAAGCGATGGATTACACACCGGTTGGTTTGTCTAATACTTACTGTTTTCTCGATGACATAATTGTAGTCAGCAAAGGCACTAAGGAATCGCACCTCAAATACGTTTACAAATGTTTGCAGAAACTCGATGCTGATAATCTCAGAATTAATTTAAGCAAATCTCACTTCGCAAAACATCAGATAAATTGGCTTGGTTTCACATTTTCACAAAGCGGCGTTAAACCTATAGAATCAAAAACCGCAGCAATTGCAGAATTAAAGCTCCTAAAACACTAAAATAATTACGATCATTCTTAGGCAGTGTTCATCATTTAAGCAAATTTATTCCCAATCTTGCTAACTTTGTCGCCCTCTCCGACCCTTATTGAAGAAAAGTGAAAAATTGATTTGGACTGAAGTTCACCAAAAAACGTTTTGAGTATATTAAAACCGTGATCGCAAACGCTACAGAGAATACTCATTTTAATCCAACATTGGAAACACGAATCAAATGCGATGCATCTCGCCAAGTATTAGGCGCTGCGCTTGAGCAATTGGATTGTGACGGGTGGAAAACGGTGGCTTTTGCTTCTCGCTTTCTTAATAATACTGAAGAACGTTACAGCATAAATGAACTGGAATTGCTTGGCGTGGTTTGGGCCATCGAATATTTTAAATATTATCTTTTTGGAAAAAATTTCACAGTCTTGACAGATAATAGAGCACTTCTGTCGGTTCTAAAATCTCATCGTTCAAATAAATCACATAATAGCCGATTAACACGATGGATTGATCGTTTGTTACCTTTCGACTTTAATATAGAACATATTCCCGGTACTAGAATGGGTTCAGTCGATTATATTTCGCGCCAACCCAATCAAAAAGCAAAAAGCATCACTCAATATGATGAGGAATTCATGGTAGCAACAATTTCCCGCATTCGGGACGCAATTACATCATTATTCTTTCACCCACATAAAATTCCTTTCCATAAGCAGCACACTACCAGCACACGCAAATTACAAGTAAACAGGCCGCGCGTCCACTCTTGCAAACCTGCTAAAAGCAGCACGCATATTTCAAATGCCTCAAATAATTCATTCACTACTCGAGTAAAAGTAAACAATTACAATTCTAAATTCGTTTCTGCTTTTAATTGACACGCAAATCACTTGCTTCAAAATAATACTGCACCCGCAGCGCAAATCCACTCACAAAATTTCAATTGTAATTCAATCACAAATCCTGATCAGAACATACATCAAATCACAATGTCTGCAAATGAGCCGCCGCAAAACAACCCCACAGCATCCCCACAGGCTCCCCGAGTGACGTTCCGCACTCACTCAACCCCCATAGCAACTACTAGTACGCATCACAGTAACACCCAGGCCTCATCATCACCCGACAATCATGATATCGAACTTTCTCGGGAGGAGATTTTCGAAAACAACCTTAATCAGTTATTTACCAAGTCCTTCCTTGCAGTCCTCACTAGCAAGGATGCGGTGTTAAAAGAGATCCGCGACTGTGTCATTCAAGACGATGAGGCTCGATGTAAGGAAGTCAGTCCTTATGTCCACTCATTTTGGAAAGACCTACATGTAAAGTCTGGCTGTTTGTGTTTCGACCACCGCGTCGCCATTCCCAACTTCATCAAGGAAGCTGTATTGGAATCAATACAAATGACACACCCAGGTAGTTGGGGAATGATCTCTCTCTCTCTCTCATGATGCATGGTCGCCATACATGCATAGGGAGATTTTGGCCAAAACTTCAGATTGTGTTCCATGTACGGATATTGCTAAGAATCTCAAACCTATCATCCCAAAATCTAAATGGTTTCCGCATAAGGCTTGTCAAGAACCTAATGAACAAATTCAGATTGAATTTGGGGGTCCGATACTAAATGAGCAAGATAAAGATATATATTTCTTAGCATGTATCGACCGTTATTCCAAGTATCCGACAGTTAGAGTTTTTGAAAAAGCTAACGGCGCAAATGTAGTGAAATTCCTTCGAGACTATACATATACTCACGGCATACCACGAAACATACGCTTAGATCAAGCAACTTGTCTGGTTTGTAAACAAGTTACGAATTACTGTAATGAAAATAATGTTAACATAATTGATGCTCCTGTCGGCGATCATAGAGCTATTGGATTAGTGGAGCGAATGATCCAAACAATTAAACGCCGTTTATCTTGCATGAAAGCTGAAAAAAAAGACACATTTTCAACATCCAAAGCCATTAAATAGATAATTTCCGCTTTTCGTTTAACAAGGCAGAAAACTACACAGACAACACCATTTGAAGCTCATTTCGGTCGTCCTGCAAATACTCCCTTACGGAATATTAGTACTACTCCATCAAGTTTAAATCTAACTTATGAAAAAAAATCGTTAATCACTATTTAGATGCTGATACAGTTTCCGCCGAAGGAATTTCTGGACGCAGCTGGATGGGTAAACCCGAACCGAAGTGACATCGAGATTGAAAAGAAAATGTGTCAGGCATCACTAGACGCGGGCTCCCGATATCGAGATTCAGAGGATAAGGAATCCCGATTCATTACCCATCCAAAACTCACAGACCCCATTCCCCGGACAGAGAAGTCCCTTAGCGTCAAATTAGCTCGGAAACTCCCGAACAAAAAGAGAGCGAAGAGCCAGTTAGCTGGTCTCTATGAGGTCCTTAAACCAGGATCAACCGTAACGAAATCCTCACCCACAACGACGATAATCAACGAACCTGGACGATCTCCAGTAAAAGTCCGCGATAGCGATTTGGCCAAATTTGGAACCAAAGCAGAGCGATCAACCATTCTCTGGATGATGTACGCGCAACGCCGTCCCGCGCCCTATGAATAGACGAATGAAACAAAGATCGCAAAACACAGCAACGACCTGAAAAGACAGAAAAGAGGAGAGATAAAGATTCGCCACCGCCAACGAGATACTACTTCTGTAGTTTCCTCAGTCAATTCAAATGTTTCGCGCGCTCTGACAGTCCGAAAACCCGTTAAGCCTCAACCTAAACGTCGTCGTCAAACAAATTTAACTGAGACAAGCGATACTGCACCGACCTCTCCACAACAATTAATTTCCATTGTACCTGCTTCGCCGTCACCCACTACACAAGACCATCAGGAACCACACATGTCTTCCGCTTCCCAAGATTAGACTGAAGGCCGTAAAAGAAAACGGACCCAATTCTACGGCTTCATAGATGCAGATATTTCCCCAACAAGTTCGCTTCAACTAGTTCGGCTAAACCAAAAAAACGCAAAACCAAAAAGGTGAAGCAGACTGAAAATTTTGTAGTAGCGCTAATTCAGGATGACGAACAATCAAAATCCCATCACCACCACGGCCGGACATTCAAATTGGACAGACCTCGCCACCAGATCCCAGAATCAGGTACAACGAGTATGAGCAGGAACGTGAGTTATCAGTCTGGGACGCTGAAAATGAAATTTAGTGAAACAATTAGAACTTTACAAACTCTTTTAAACTCCTTCATGTCAATTTTATTATGTATTCGCTTTGCGAATCCAATGTTAACTGTGTACGTTCATTTTAATTTATTTCATTTGTTTCTCAATTGCTCATTCCAATTTGTTCCTGTATTTGCTTCGCAAATCCACTTTCTAATGTGTGTGATGTTAATGTATTTACTCCAATTCGGTTCATTTGTATGTTACAATTATACACTGTATTCGCTTTGCGACTCCACTGTTATTAGCCTTTTTGTTCATTTAATTTAACATTTGCGGCACCTTTCCATTCATTGTCTCTGTTTATGCACTCATTATTTCATCTCCTCGTTTTGTTGATTCTTAAATTGTAAATAAATTTTCAATTTTTCTGTCATGGGGGAAATGTGATACATATGATTACATATATTTATCGAAATCTCTATGTGTACTAAATTATCAGTTATCTTCTATTTAAATATTATATCATGCAATTTATAACTAAGGTCATCACTTCTCATTATTCACGTATAAATATATTCCCGCTCGTCTACTAAATTTTTTCATATTTTGTTCACAGTATTTTATTATAAGTAATCATAATCTCGATAAGCATTCTGAATTCAAGTTATCATTGTAAACGCTCTTCATTCACAGAGACAATTTCTAGATTGGATTTGCGCCGCGATTCCACCAAATAAAAGTAATTCGTTCCGCGTAATTCTGGATTCGCACCGCGATTTCATTATAATTCTAAGACAACATATTCAAAGTGCTGAGACAATTCTAATTGCTAAACTCAGCTACAACATGTCGCAAGAAACCTGCAAGAGTTTTGTAAGATTACAGATTACTTGCCAGCTTGCAAGATCTTGCAAGATAGCCGTTGGATTTGCAAAAATCTTTCAAGATAAGCGTCAAACTCTTTCAAGATTCTTGCAAGATATGCGCCGATCTTGTAAGAACCTTGCAAGGTAAGCGTCTGATTCTTGCAAGATAAGCGTCGAACTCTTGCAAGACTCTTGCAAGGTAGGCGTCCGGAAACCTAGTCTTAGGTTGAGCGTGGGCTTTTTTTAAGCTTCCTTGACAACTAAAGTTGGTGCATTACTGAGCTCCAGAAGGAGCGCACTTGACCTAGCCACCAAAAAAATAACACTATAAAGAGCTAAGGTTAACGCGCAAAGGGATCACAAACAAGGCGGGGGTCTATCGCGCTGCGCAAAGGGATCACAAACAAGGGCAGGGGTCTATGGTGCTGCGCGAAGGAATCACAAACAAGGGCAGGGGTTATCGCGCTGTAGAAAGAAACAGACAAACATTTAAATGAACATCTAAATTTTGGTATTTCTGCTCTAACCCTTTCATCCGAGATATCAACTTCGCCTTTTTCTGCCTCTGTTCCAATTGTTGGAGATCTTCCGCGCTCAGGGTACGTAGCTCAAGGAAAAAGCTCAAATTTAAAAATATTAAGAAGAATTTGAAAAACATTGAATTTGAAATTAAAACATATACAGAAATATTTAATTGCCTATTTTGTAAAAGTTAATCAAGTAATATCATTACGGCCATGAGTTAAAATTTCAAATATGACTTATGGGAATAAAATCCTTGCGTTTTGATACAATCTAGCTTTCAATTTTTTGATCTCGCTTTATCAATTTTTAACCATGAACTATTTTGTCGATTCACTGGTGGTTGGGTTGTTTGAATTGTTTTATTTTGACTTTAAACTCTCTATAAATTTTTTTTAACAGCAGAGTGCATTTTGGAATCTAAACACTAACCTAATTGGGGGTACAAACGGAAAAGATCCGTCGAATGTTGTTCAATGCTTATGTAATGTTCCGTAAATAATACACTGATAATTGTCAAAAACAACAATGAACGTATATTTACCCACTAAGAAGCTAAGTTAAGAAACACATTACCATGCAAAAATGGCATGTAAGTTGTGTGCTCACTAAGCTGGGCGGTGGAGGGGGGAGGGGGTAATGAATCTAAGTAGTGCAACGAAACTATTTAGGTCTATCCGTCCGCACAGCCTCCCGCACCACCCACCAGGTGGGAAAGGTGATGGGGGTTGCGGCCACCGAGAGGTTAAGGAGAGTGCAACTTGACTGCACACCACTCAAGAAATGACGACATATGATTTGATTTGTGATTTCTTTCACTTGTTGAGCTTTATTTTAACTCAGATTGGTCAGATTTGTTGGTCAGATTGGTCCAATCAGATTGTTCCATGAAATTCAAGCATTCGTTCAATTGCTAGTTCCGATCAAATTTTTTAATTGAGTTTTTAAATTGAAATAAAAAATTGCATTACTAATTTCTTTTGTCTCTTTCTTACGAGAAACGAGCGCAAAACAAAGTATTTACAAATTGCAGCAAGGAATTAAAAATATCATAGCTTTCTTCGCTACATACTACATAAATTTGAGGAGAGGGACGGACTTCTGTGAGTTTTTCATCAAATTATTTACATTTGTTTTAATCTGTAATACACGAATGTCAATGTGTAAAAGCAAAAAGCACGATTTTTGATAGTTTGTTGGTGATTTTGATCAGCACCGGTAATTTCTAGAAGGACTATAACATCGGAATGGAATCAAAGAAAAATAAGTAACTTTATCAGTTGGTAAATCACTAACTGGATCTTTTCCGTTTGTGCCCCCCAACCCGCCTCCTAGTACGTTATGCGCCCCCCAATTACAGAGCACGAAAAATTACATAGTAAATCATTATGTAAAAATATGGCACATGCCTTCTGGGGGTGCAAATAATATGCGCCCACTAAGCTGGGGGGGGGGGCACAAACGGAAAAGATCCCACTAACTGTATGGCAACAATGAACTGTTGAAAATTTTTGCTTTATTTTAGGAATGATACCAGGGACATTTAGAAAGTCACATGTTGACAAAAGACTGCAGATGTAAAAGTTGTGAACCGTAAGTCTTATCTCAATTTCAATTTTCTGACTATTTGATTGGAGCCGGGTCGCTAAACGCGCGGTTTGAGATTACAACTTAAGAGTATTTTGTAAAGTTTTCTTGTCTCATCATTTTAAAATAGCCATTATAGAAACATAATTGACTCTAAGAATTTGTGATATTTTTTAATGCGTCAGTGCGTTTTTATCTAATCTATCATACACGGCTCGTAAAATTTTGATGACGTTTGAAATGGGATCAGATCCAAAGTATTCGGATTCCTCTCAATCATTTTTATTAAAAAAATGTTCATGTTGGTAAAAAATGCAACATTGTTGAAAATTGGTTCTTGAAAAAGCAATATAACTTAGAGTTTCGAAAGTTTTGTAGGTGAGTCCTTTCAATATGAAAACGGCAGATGTTTTGTGCATTGCACATTAAAAGTGAAGCAGTCATGGTCCGGTTTTGACCCTGTCCATTTTCTTCATCAAAACACCCAATAAATGGTACCTTGATAAAACTTATTCCACACTTTTGTCAAAAACTTTGTGCTTTGGGTCTTCAAACTTTGCCCTACATTTTCTTGAGAAAAAAAATTTTCTTCCTGACTGTATTTGCAGAATTTTTATCCAAGCAATATAATTTTACGTTCCACTTATGTTCACCAGTGAGATTCGTGGACTGTTTAATACAGCGTTAAATTTTTCCAAGAATTATTTGTTACAACCCGTTGATCGTCCACTAGGTTTTTAGACTTAAAATAGATTCTTTTCTGATGAAGCAGATATACTTACTGTCAGATATGCATACTGTACAATGGATCGTGGTTTGAAATTGACTCAATGTTTCATATCAATTTTTAAAAAAATCATTTCAAACACCTTTTTTTTATTTTTTAAAACATGAACAACCAAAGATTCGGAAAAACTTCAGATTAATATTTTGGTCTGGTCTGCAACACGGATACTTTGCCGGCGTCAGAAAAGCTTCTTGAGTTGTTTTTTAAGGAAAAGGTCTTTTATTGCATTTTGCTAAAAAAAAACTGAATGTTTTAAAAGCTGAAAGAAAAATTGTCTATTTACTCGAAATTTTGTCGTCGAAATTAAAAAGTTATGGGTTACTCCAACCAGTTGCAATATAGTTTTTTTACCAGTTCAATTTTCTTCAGCTTTTCTTTAGTTTCCTTGCCATTTTTTGGTGATCAACATCTCAATTTGAATGCATGCTGTGTCAACGTTCTTGCTTGGATTTTAAGGTCTTTTCTTTATTTTGCTGAAAAAAGATCCGGAAAATCAAAGCACGCTACTTTAGCAAAAAGTAACAAAAGAAACAGTTTATTTATCTGTTCTTTTTAATCGGAGAAGTTGATAATTATAATATTTTTAGGAATTTTCTAATATCACCAACGTTCACTCGTATTTCAACTTAAAAAGATCGAATTTCTCATACCATGCTAGTCAATAATCAATTAAGTTTTACGTGTTTTTTTTGGTACCACAGTGTTTATTTGGTGTTTTATCAATTAATGTTAATTAAATATTTGAAAGTAGACATAGCAATAATGGATATCACCACACGGTTATTACGCCACTTGAGAAGTCATCAAACTCCGATACAAAGCCCTATTTAACTGGGGGTCGGTAACAAGTGTGTAGTAGTATTTTTATTCCATTCCCTATGCAAGTACAACAATTTCATAACTTACCAGTGAAATAACACGTTAACGCCCAATTTTGCCTACAAAATCTCTTTCGTTGTTAGACTACGAGTTTATCACAATCTTCCACCACCATTTTCACTACATAAACGATAAAAGAATGCGATGAATTCTCAATCTAACCAGATAAAAAGAATACTATCAAAATTGTTTTTATCAATATCGATAAGTTGTCAAATTCTAAAGCGATGTGTTGAATAACTCTGAGAGAGAGCTGACATTCGTGATATAATATTTTATTGACGATTACATAACTGGCGTTACGATGACATCAGTTACATAACTTACGCCACTGTTTTGTTAAATAGATTACAAATTTATGCCATTCATCTAAGTGTGGCAATAAGATATTATCATAAATACATACTTTAGTCCAGAAACAAGGTTAAGATTTTCAAAGAAGTATTTGGGAGTTTTTACTTCGATACATCAGAAATTCATGCAACTATTTTAATCTCAACAGGCGTCTGTTGAAAGATGATATGATTCGAAGGCAAAGGCTTTGAATTTGAATTCGGATGCTTTATTAAAATCGAGGATCGTTTCCATTTGTGCAAACACCCTCCCCCCCCCCCCACCACCCACCCACCCGTACGTTTTGCGACCCCCGGTTACGGAGCACATGCCATTACATAGTATATCATTATGTAAAAATATGGCACGTGCGTCTTGGGGGTGCAAATAATATGAACCCACTAAGAAGGGGGAGGGGGGGAGGGGGGAGGGGGGAGGGGGCACAAAATGAAAAGATACAAAATCGAAGTTCCTGAACTACAGAATTGTTAAATGCTATTAGGTGTGAGGGAGGGGGGGGGGAGGTGTCAGTATTACAGCTAGAGTCTTTTCATGGTTCGAGCATATAATATTATCATATCGCATTATGGTCGACTTTTATATTTGTTTAAGTAGAGGCCTAAACGTGCGATTCACAAACCTTCTCTACTAATTATCAATGAGGGTTTTTTGGCCTTTTATTTTCAAATTTATAGTAACCTTCTTGGAACTCCAAAATGGTCTTGCACCTCGCGGATGACGTCATTGAGAGTTTCAGTGTCCTTCAAATGGTCTGATTGAACAATCAGTATGTTCTCGGCGGAAAATACATGAGAAATGACCTCAAGATCAAAATATAATCTGATAAAAATCAAACTTGCGCTCGTAATCGACCGTTGCTCATCTGAAGGTTTTAAGAATTGACCTTTTGACCTTCTCTGTGAAGCTGTGGGGCCTCGGATGATTCTGTCATTGTGGTCTGAGATTGCGCGGATGCTCGGGTCTCTTACTAGCATTACAAATTTCGCATCTGGGTTTGTTGCAAGCTATTTTCGAGCCTGCTCGGTCTAAAAATTAATAAAATTCCTTTAATTGATTTTGACTTTGCAATATAAACATTAACAAAATTGAAATAAATATCTGAACTAACTAAATTTGAGTATTTTGCATTAAATTCACCCTTTCTCCCACCAAGCTTATAGTGGTGATTCAACGAATCATGGTAAACTAAACATACCATAACGGTTTTCTTTGGAAGATCTCGAATTTAAACAACATTTTCTCTATTCTTTATTCATCCAATGTTTCAGAAAAGGCTGTGTAGTTCTTCCCAGGATATTTTTTTCAAAAAATTATTGTCACTCCTCGGTGTCAATTTTTATTATTCCTAGTACTTTTTAAATCAAAATAGTGCACAGAAGGAGGGTAACGCTAAACTCAATTAATGAACTGTTGATTTAAACTAGAACCACATCAGCAATTTACCAAGAAATGTAATTGAGTTTTTATCTTCAAAAAAATATTCAATCACGGTGAACAGAAGACAAAATCTAAAATTTCTCACAGAGCGGTGCCTCGGACACGCATCAAGAACTGTCAATTTCATAGTCCGGTTCTGCCCCGTCTGAGAACCTTCAGACCGATCATTCATATGACCTGCGTGACACTTAGAGCAGCCTCTAAATTTCGAATAAAATTCTCCCTCGTCCATTTTGGACTTGGTTCCAAGACACGGTTCCTTGCCTCCATCTGCAATACCAGAAGAGTAGTCGAATGTCTGGTAGTTATCACTGATTTTATGCTTCAACAAAAGCGCCAGAGAAGTTGAGCCACATTTACCACTTCCTGTTGAAAAGTGAAGATTTTTTTATTGCGCACAAATTGATCAATTAAATACAAAATACTTTTCACCGGGACCTAATCGAAGTCTCTATCAGTACTGAGCAAGTCTAAATGCAAGTCATAATCAGGTTTCCAGTAGTGGGATACAATTCTAATTGCGAAGGCTGATAAGACTCGCAAGTCTTGGCCAAGACTTGCGAGTCTTACAATTTAACCTGCCAAGTGTAAAATGTGACATGATCATAGTTCTGAAGCAATATTGAAATTAGACT
>NC_134469.1:83030947-83085861 GCF_964194025.1 Convolutriloba macropyga
ATGCCTTATCGATAACAATTTAAAACCTTTGTTTTCATACAAGAATCGTACTCAAAAATCAAGTATGGAGAGCATGAATTCCTATATGATACGTGTATGAAGTCAAGGACACTTCAATCCGGGATATAGTTTCTAACATTTCAAACTATTTTTATATAATCTTCTCCTTTTAAAATCAAAAATTGAAATAAACTGGATGAATTGAATGGTGCATGGTAGTCGAAGAGGACGAGTAAAATACCACCAGGGAAATTAAGTGTTATTTGGTTCTTTAAAAAAGTAAAGTTAACCGAAGCTGTTAAATATAAATGCAATCAAAAAATTTTTGAAAAATTAAAAAACCAGTACAGTTTTTCACTTAATTTTACTGTTTACGTCTCGAAAGAAGATAAATTACTAAGAAAACTCACAAAAATTGAAGTGCAAAAATACTTCCTTGATGAATTATTTGACATCATCAAGGATCACATATGAAAATAAGAATTTCATGCAGGGATCACGTTTTTTTTTCCGGTTTTTTGTAGGATACAACTAGGAAATCGACTATGAACCTTTTGTGTTTGTAATCTAATCAAGAAAACTTTAACCAAAGTTTTTATCACTCAGCTGCAAAAAAATGCATGAGCAATTTTGCTCGAATTTGACGCTGCGTTCCACGATGTCTCTTAACGTCGAGTCAATTAGACATAAATCAAGGAAAGATTAATTTGTTTTAAAAATAGTTCCGAAATAAGCAGACAAATTGAAAACTAGCTTTTGACTGACCAGATTCATCATGAGAAATTTTGATATCTAAATCCTTTTTAGTTCATTTTTAAAGAAAGTCAGTCGCCCCATAAATTTTGTGACCAACAATTTGGAAAAAGCATTAAAGCGTTTGAAGAAATTGAATATAATTTTTTTCATCTAGCCCATTGAGTGGGGGACATCGAAATTTATGAAAGTTCAGTCAATGTTTCTCTTTGAAAGCAAAGACTTAAAAATTTCTGATACCAAATCTAAAAAGCTGTTCAGATTCCTCGATTTGTTTCTCTTAATCTTTCCTTTTAATTGACTGCCTTATGTGACCAAGCAAATTAATTAATTGCACATCGATAAAAAACTTTATATCAGTTTTTATGAAAGCTATTTTTATGTTTAACAGAGGTCAGAACTATTGAATTTGGTTTGAAATTTTGAACCATTTCCGTTTGTGTCCCCCTCCCCCCCGCAGTACGTTGTGCCCCCCTCCCCCCAGTTACAGAACACGTGCCATTACATAGTAAATCATTATGTAAAAATATGGTACGTTCGTCTGGGGGTTGCAAATAATATGCGCCAACTAAATGGGGGGGGGGGGCACAAACGGAAAAAATCCAATATTTTTGTACCGGAGAAATAGAATGTATATATTATATCTGACTTGAAAATTTTAACCGACTGCTTATGAAAGTAATTTACTTGTCAAATCGAAAAAAAATGAGAAATGAATTTCGGGCTAAAGGATGCTTTTGTCAGTAATGTCCAAAATAGCCCAAAAATGGATATTTTGCAAAAAAAGGTACCCTTTGCAGCCTAATGATATTTTGGAGAGGCTAAGGTGAATTCAGCAATTTGGATATAAATTACGGATCTTTTCCGTTTGTGCCCCCCAGTACGTTATGCGCCCCCAGTTACAAAGCACGTGCCATTACATAGTAAATCATTATGTAAATATATTGCACGTGCGTCTGGGGGGTGCAAATAATATGCGCCCACTAAGCTGGGGGGGGGGCACAAACGGAAAAGATCCTAAATTACTTACCGATGAAAAAGACAGTCTTACAGCACGTGTTGTTCCACCTTTTCTCAGTTTTCGAACACTGGGGCTTTCTGGGCTTCATCTTTTGAAGTTGTTTCCCATTGGTTGAGTTCAACAGGAAGCAGCTGGGTGCCTTGGGTAACCGGACCTGCCAGCCTTGATCCAAAACTGGTATGTTATTGGTTGAACATGCTTTAATCTGATTGGCTGACACGATTGGGGGTGTGGTAGTTTGTGTTGTGAAATGTCCCCCATTTATGGCCGACTTAGAATCGTATGCAGCACCTGTAGACAAAGAAGCAGACGGTGTAACGACCGCTGTATGATTTTTTTATTTAATAACTTTTTAAATTGACAAAATGCTTGCTTAGAGAACTCATGGTCAAAATCAGTTTTAAGTTTAGTTGATTTTTAGAAAGTTTTTTACGATCAGGTTTGTACCCACAAATCACCATGGTCGTGTTTGTTCCCTTGTTTGTTGCAAGCAGGCTGTTTTAAAAGTCTAATTTGTTGGTCTTAATATCGCGATTTTTTTCATACGGAACGTTTATCGGACAGGATGTAAAAAATTGTTTCCGAGAGACGTTTCCTAGGAAAAAAAAATTATCGCGGCATGAAGACCAACAAACCAGATTTTTAAACCAGCCTACTCGACTGTTCACAACATTCTTTTTCAAAAACTGGAACCTAGTTTGGAAAGCGACTGGCAAATTTTTAGTTAAACTCGGATTTTGGGGTAAACATGTAAGCTTTTTGGGTTTTTGGGTAAACTTTTGGTAAACTTACCCAAGTTTTCTGTGCCCAAATCTGGGTGTGAATTGTTCCGCATCTGAATCAACAGGTACGAATTGAAAATAACAACAACAAGTGTTAGAAAAGCTACAAAGTGTAATGGAGGCAGTTTTAAGGTAAACTTTAACTTATGTCTTTTTTCAATAAACCTCATTTCATTTTTTGAAGCAAAAGTTTCCGGATTCAATTCGAGGAAAACATTTTTGACTAAATTATATAAATTTGTATTTTGTTACCAATGTTCTTATGATAGAATTTCTGCAATGTTAATTTTTCTTCTTGAAATTTGACATATATATTCACTCTAATTCTTATCGTACGTAGGCAAATATGGCGAGAAAACTAGCTAGTAACAACTTAAATTCGCGTTTTAATTTTTAACAGCAAATTTGATTGAGAAATTTTAGACTTGAAAATGGATTTTTATTGCGCGAAGTACTGCCAAATTACTGGAAACCAAAAAAAAAACACATTTTTTTTCAAAATTTCAGGACTCATAAACTGGCTATATCTACTAAAAAACTAAGGAAAAACAGAAATCAATAATTAAAATTTGTCGCTGGTTGATGAGGTTATGAATTGTTAATGAGAAAAATGGAAAGGTAAAATGAGGGCCTGTTTTTATGTTGCATGTTTAATTTCTACGGATTGTTCAGCTGTATTAATCTCCAGTTTTTGCTCTTCAAATTACATGCATACTTTCACCGTCGATACAAACGATGTGTCGATTAAAAATGTACATAGACGATATTGTGGCGACTACTTTATGAGCATTTAAGCAACTGGAATTGGTAAAAGTGCAATGTTCTAGCAAAGATAAAAAAAAGTTTTGGGTCTTTCCCATTATAGCCCTCCCCCCCCCCCCCCCCCCACGAAATTATAGCCCCCATTATGGTATAATTATGTAATTATGGGGGGGGGGGGGTTGGTTGGTTATCTGACCACTAAGCTGGGGCGGGGGGGGGGGGGTGCTATAATGGGAAAGACCCAAAATTTTTGCAAATAAAAAGTTTATTCCAAATGGGGGTGTCAAAACAAGAAGATTTTCCTGCAGGATTTCCTGCAACTGTTCTCCTGCAAGATTTTCCAAAAAACACTTTTTTTTCAAAAAGTTTTTTTGCCATCAATTAATTTTTTTGGTGAGCATCATAAGCTGCATATGTAGATTTGTGCTCAGCAAATTTTCTGCGAGGTTCACTCTATTCTTTATAAAGTTGGTTTTCACAAAATAAATTTACCTACGTTTAGAATGCCTGATTTGTTCACAAACTAACGTCTCTTCTCTTTATTAATTATCATTAATCTACTCTGAATTCAATTGTGAGTAGTTGTCTTTAACTCCAAAATTGTATCGTCATTGTCAAAGAAAGTAACACTTAAGAGATACACATAAACAAGTCTAATAGCGATTCTAAAGCAGAATTGCGGAGTGTGTCAGGACACGTAGATGATATCTTAACAATTTCAATTTGTATACCCTCATTGAAAAATAGAGTATCACACAGTCAAAACTCAAAAGGGGGGATATTCTTCGAATCGTCAGCGAATATGTCTGTGCTGTGCTTTCAATTTATTTCGACAATGGATGATTCGATCGCTAGTAAAATTAGGTCTTGCTTTTGAATTCCATTGCTCGTTAAGATAAATTTTATCGTAAATTATGTTTTTGATACTAATTTCAGTAAAACATTCATCAGCGTTCTTCCAAAGTTTGTTAAATTAATCTTTTTGTCTAAGCTTGATTTTTAAAGCAATGATCATTGAAATACTGATGACCCAGGAAACTTAGAAACAACAAGAAGTCACTCAAGATAAAGTTTCTTCGAGTTTCTCAAATTCTGTTTTTTTTTTCGCTATTGCAATTTAATTTTGCCTAGTTATCCAGAAATGTGGAATGAGAGAGAGAGAAAGAAGATTACCAATTTACTGTGGTGTGATGAAAACAGATGTGTGTGTTAGAGTGTGTGTGTGTGAGTGCGCGCGCGCGCGTGTGTGTGTGTGGTGTGTGTGTGCGTGTTTGTGTTTGTGTGTATGTTTGTGTGTTTGCGTGTGGTGTGGTGTGGTGGTGGTGGTGTGTGTGTGTGTGTGTGTGTGTGTGTGTGTGTCTGTGTGTGTGTGATTCCAAATGTGGAGGAGAGGAACTCTGTAAGAAACTATATGGAAACAATTTACACAGCAAAACCTTTGAAAAATCAGCGCAGGACAAGTCCTAGCCTACAGTTCAAAGAGTTTTCATTAACTAAACAAAACACTAGACCTAGTAATTTAGTCAAATTGCCGCACGTGAACAAAAAACCCCTAGCGAGTAAGCGAATTTTTGTTCAAACACCGTTTTCTCACTCTACTTTAAGATTAGAGTGGAAAAATTCACGCAGCAAAGCCAATCACATGTTCACTCCACTTCTTCTTTCGGCTTGATCAAATTCACCACTCTAATCTGACTTCAAAAGTCATGAAAATATGTGAACAGATCTTAATAAAAGAAAGCGCCCCAAAAACCATTGAATTGTTAAAATAATAAGCTTGACGAGAACACTTTTTCTCCATGGCACATAGTGAAAAGATTAAACACAGCATTATAAAATTTTCTTCAATTCGGTATAGAGCAGATGCCTGCATCCTCATATAATCACTTTTTAAATTGACAAATTGCTTGGTTGGGGAACTCATGGTCAAAATCAGTTTTAAGTTTAGTTGATTTTGAGTAAGTTTCTTTTTACGATCAGGTTTGTACCCACAAATTACCAGGGTCCTGTTTGTTCCCTTGTTTGTTGCCAGCAGGCTGGTTTAAAAGTCTAATTTGTTGGTCTTAATATGGCCAAAAAATTTTTTTCATACGGAACGTCTATTGGACAAGATGTAAAAAATCGTTTCCGATAGACGTTTCCTATGAAAAAAAAATTATCGCGGTATGAAGACCAACAAACCAGACTCGACTGTTCACAGCATTCTTTTTCAAAAACTGGAACCTAGTTTGGAAAGCGACTGGCAAATTTTTAGTTAAACTCGGATTTTGGGGAAAACATGTAAGCTTTTTGGGTTTTTGGGTAAACTTTTGGTAAACTTACCCAAGTTTTCTGTGCCCAAATCTGGGTGTGAATTGTTCCGCATCTGAATCAACAGGTAGGAATTGAAAATAACAACAACAAGTGTTAGAAAGGCGACAAAGTGTAATGGAGGCAGTTTTAAGGTAAACTTTAACTTATGCCTTTTTTCAATAAACCTCATTTCATTTTTTGAAGCAAAAATTTCCGGATTTAATTTGAGGAAAACATTTTTGGCTGAATTATATAAATTTGTATTTTGTTACAAATGTTCCTATGAAAGAATTTCTGCAATGTTAATTTTTCTTCTTGAAATTTGACATATATTCACTCTAATTCTTATCGTACGTAGGCAAATATGGCGACAGAACTAGCTAGAAACAACACAAAACAACTTAAGTTTTATTTTTTTTTACCAGTAAATTTGATTGAGAAATGTCAGTCTTGAAACCGGAATTTTATTGCGCGAAGTACTGCCGAAATATTGGAAACCAAAAAAAAAAATTTTTTCACAATTTCAGGACTCATAAACTGGCTATATCTACTAAAAAACTAAGGAAAAACAGAAATCAATAATTAAAATTTGTCGCTGGTTGATGAGGTTATGAATTGTTAATGAGAAAAATGGAAAGGTAAAATGAGGGCCTGTTTTTTTTGTTAAATTTCTACGGATTGTTCAGCTGTATTAATCTCCAGTTTTTGCTCTTCAAATTACATGCATACTTTCAGCGCCGATACAAACGATGTGCCGATTAAAAATTAATCAAAGTTTCCTTGTACATAGACGATATTGTGGCGACTACTTTATGAGCATTTAAGCAACTGGAATTGGTAAAAGTGCAATGTTCTAGCAAAGATAAAAAAGTTTTGGGTCTTTCCCATTATAGCCCCCCCCACGAAATTATAGCCCCCATTATGGTATAATTATGTAATTAAGGGGGGGGGGTTGGTTATCTGACCACTAAGCGGGGGGGGGGGGCTATAATGGGAATGACCCAAAATTTTTGCAAATAAAAAGTTTATTCCAAATGGGGGTGTCAAAACAAGAAGATTTTCCTGCAGGATTTCCTGCAACTGTTCTCCTGCAAGATCTTCCAAAAAACACTTTTTTTTCAAAAAGTTTTTTTGCCATCAATTAATTTTTTTGGTGAGCATCATAAGCTGCATATGTAGATTTGTGCTCAGCAAATTTTCTGCGAGGTTCACTCTATTCTTTATAAAGTTGGTTTTCACAAAATAAATTTACCTACGTTTAGAATGCCTGATTTGTTCACAAACTAACGTCTCTTCTCTTTATTAATTATCATTAATCTACTCTGAATTCAATTGTGAGTAGTTGTCTTTAACTCCAAAATTGTATCGTCATTGTCAAAGAAAGTAACACTTAAGAGATACACATAAACAAGTCTAATAGCGATTCTAAAGCAGAATTGCGGAGTGTGTCAGGACACGTAGATGATATCTTAACAATTTCAATTTGTATACCCTCATTGAAAAATAGAGTATCACACAGTCAAAACTCAAAAGGGGGGATATTCTTCGAATCGTCAGCGAATATGTCTGTGCTGTGCTTTCAATTTATTTCGACAATGGATGATTCGATCGCTAGTAAAATTAGGTCTTGCTTTTGAATTCCATTGCTCGTTAGGATAAATTTTATCGTAAATTATGTTTTTGATACTAATTTCAGTAAAACATTCATCAGCGTTCTTCCAAAGTTTGTTAAATTAATCTTTTTGTCTAAGCTTGATTTTTAAAGCAATGATCATTGAAATACTGATGACCCAGGAAACTTAGAAACAACAAGAAGTCACTCAAGATAAAGTTTCTTCGAGTTTCTCAAATTCTGTTTTTTTTCGCTATTGCAATTTAATTTTGCCTAGTTATCCAGAAATGTGGAATGAGAGAGAGAGAAAGAAGATTACCAATTTACTGTGGTGTGATGAAAACAGATGTGTGTGTTAGAGTGTGTGTGTGTGAGTGCGCGCGCGCGCGTGTGTGTGTGTGGTGTGTGTGCGTGTTTGTGTTTGTGTGTATGTTTGTGTGTTTGCGTGTGGTGTGGTGTGGTGGTGGTGGTGGTGGTGGTGTGTGTGTGTGTGTGTGTGTGTGTGTGTGTCTGTGTGTGTGATTCCAAATGTGGAGGAGAGGAACTCTGTAAGAAACTATATGGAAACAATTTACACAGCAAAACCTTTGAAAAATCAGCGCAGGACAAGTCCTAGCCTACAGTTCAAAGAGTTTTCATTAACTAAACAAAACACTAGACCTAGTAATTTAGTCAAATTGCCGCACGTGAACAAAAAACCCCTAGCGAGTAAGCGAATTTTTGTTCAAACACCGTTTTCTCACTCTACTTTAAGATTAGAGTGGAAAAATTCACGCAGCAAAGCCAATCACATGTTCACTCCACTTCTTCTTTCGGCTTGATCAAATTCACCACTCTAATCTGACTTCAAAAGTCATGAAAATATGTGAACAGATCTTAATAAAAGAAAGCGCCTCAAAAACCATTGAATTGTTAAAATAATAAGCTTGACGAGAACACTTTTTCTCCATGGCACATAGTGAAAAGATTAAACACAGCATTATAAAATTTTCTTCAATTCGGTATAGAGCAGATGCCTGCATCCTGAAGAATGTAAATAAATTTGATAATATGAAAATACATGTGTTTATAGATAATGATGCAAATATTTTTATAATGACTGACAAAAACACTATTAGTTAAAAGATGATATTAATTTTGGATAATCTCAGCAAAAATAAATTTTGCCTATGAAAAAAATTGATCAATGAGCAAGAAAAAGCAGGTCCATTTTGAAAAAGAAGCCTTCAAATAAAATGAAACAACCGCAATTTTTGAAACAAATTTTTCAATACCCTTGCTTTCAAATAATAAACATATGTACTGCTTTATGTTTTTCCAAAAACGTTTTGCTGTTCTCGTTGTTAACTACGAAAACTATTTGTCATGCCAAAAAACAAAAAAGTTTCAAAACTCCGGTTAACTTCATTTTGCAACATGTGGGTTCAAAAAAGGAAAATATGACAAAAAATGCTCATGAAAACTGAAATTGACAGACCTCGAAACCTATTCACTATTTTTTGCATCTTCGAAGCCAATTTGATTTAGTCAAAAAATAAGCTTAATTGATATGGCAAAAAACTGTTCATTGAGGCTCAATGAGGCCGATGATTAGATAACGATCGTGACGCCAATCGGAACATTAAATTAATTGATCTTTGATTCTGCGGGATATTATTCAAGGTTTTTTTTGCTCTTTATGCCTTGTTTGGTACCAAATGCCACCAGAATCAATGTTGAACGTTTTCAAATCTGTTTTTCTCTAACACAGTTTATTTTGCTTCTACAAATTTTGTCCGCCGAAACCGTTGAGCGTATGATTAGATCTATCAAATAGAGGGGAAATTTGGGCTCAAACTGAAATTGACAGAAATCGAAACCTATTCACTAATTTTCATTCATCTTCAGAGCCAATTCGTTTTGGCCAAAAAATCAGAAAAGTTGATATGGCAATAAAATGTTCATTGGGGCTCAATGAGGCCGATGAAATGTTTTAATCAATGAGGCCGATGAAATGTTTTAATCTACATGGATTAAAGTTTCTTTCAAAATCTTTCAATCCATGTAGACATTTTGAAGGCTGAGTTGATCATTTCACAGCTATGTTGAACGTTCGAACAGACCATTAATGTTCGGGAACGTCATTTTTTTAAAGACATTATAAACTGGTTCCAAGTTGAGTGTAACAAGAATACCTAAAAAACTAACATTGCGTAAAAAAACGTAAAATGTTAGTACATATTTATTGTTGAAAAGATCAAGAATGACAAAAACTTTCTGTTTCGTTTTTATTTCGATTGTAAAATATTATATCAACTTAGTTAAAAAATCGGTACCAGATCAATTCATTTAAGAAAATGGGGGCCTTTTATGTGAAATTTTCAATTACGATAACAAACAGTGTGAAACGTTTTTACGCTTTGTAGTTGAGATTGATAAATTTTCGTCCAAAAAATTGAGAGTGGGTTTCATAATTTTTTGTGCATAATTGAGATCTCTCTTCTTTTTATTTATACTGAATCTAGAAGTGGCTCTCAAATAGAAATCAGGTGAATACTGGAGTGTGGGGAGGGGCTTAAAACTTCCCAAGAAGATTCTTCCGACTGAAGATCTGATTTCTCGTGAAGTGAAAACTTGTTTCACAAAAATCAAGAACCTTCCAAAGTTTGATTAACAGTTCACTATATAGACTGCAGTTCCTGTGATGGTTTCAATGAAACATCAAGAAACTTAGAAGTTTTATTAAAGTTTCAAAGAACGAAAGAAGAACTTACCTGACGAACTTTATTGCTGTGTCGATAAGTAATGGCTACAAAACTAAACTCAATTCTAATTTTGTTTTGGCGCTATCATTATCCTATTGACCTATCAATCATATGTCAGAAGTAAATTCTCCCACCAACAGAAACCTGATTCTAACATCCACCGACCTCCAACTAATGAACTCAATTGTACCTAAGCCATATATGATTCTCATGAAATGTTGATGAAAATAGAATATCACCTCCGGGATTCGGAGTTAAGATCTATTCACATGCCAATCATGTAAAATATTTTTAGCTAATCTAAATTTTCTCTGTATATTTTCGCATAGATAACCACTATAAATACAAGCTAATTTTTATATATTTTCAGTTCAAAATTTAATTTAAAATTCAACTTTTTGAATTCTTTGACCCGTGTTATCGACCACGACAATGGTGTCCAGACCAGCTACAGACAGACAAATTTTGGATCTACAGAATGCAGAATCAGCTACTGCGTGGATTATGTCTTTTGTGGCGAAATGTCGCGCAGAGAAGAAAGAGGACAAGGTCAACACCGATGGTACTGTACAGGACCTACAGGTAACCAATCTCTTTCTTAGTATGTGCGGACAAGATGCAATTATTAAACTTAGGAGCTTAATAAGTCCTAGGAATTTAATAGACACTCCGTATAAAGACATCAGATTGGCGATTCAAAACTATATTTCTCCTAAAGAGAGAGTAGTAACGGCAGAAAGGGCTAAATTTCTGTCCGTTATACAAGGTGTAGGGGAGTCAGACGACGACTTCCTAGCACCTCTTAGAGAAGAAGCACGCTGTTGTGACTTCGAAAAATTGAAAACAGCGGCCCACCCCGTAACGGCAATGTCGGTTACTGAAATGACCGAGAGCTTACAGTTCAGAAGTCAAGCAATGGCTTTTGCAAGTTCTTCACCAGGTAATAAGCCCTTTACGGTGAAAGAAGAAGTTGGGTTCAACTTCAAAAAGACCTTTCGAAAACCAAATGAAAAAATTACGGCTAATAGAAACAGCAACATGTGAACTAGGTGTGGAGGTAAGCCACACTCTAGTAGACCTTGTCCAGCGCTAAGTAAGAAATGCAACACCTGTGAAAAGTTGGGACACTTCTCAAAAATGTGTAGAAGCAAACCCCAACCAAATTCAGGTAAGTACAAAAAACAGAATAATTTTTGCGAAGAAGAAAATGTTTCTTCAGAGCAAGCATCTCCAGCATCGGAGATGGGAATGTTTTATACTAAAGAACAAATCTTTAGCATGTCTGTGACATGGGAATACATCTCAATAAATAACTGCAAAGTAAAAATGCAGGTAGACACAGGTGCAGATAGCACAGTGATATCATCAAAAATATGGACTGAGCTTGGTAAACCTCTGTTAGATGGTAAAATAAGACATCTCGAAGCTTATGATGGTCATCAATTAACGCTTCTGGGATCACTTACTTGTGACGTTGAGTGGAACGGAAGCAGGCTCACTCAAAAACAACTTGCAGTTGTGCAGTCTGATAAAGAATTTGGACTACTTGGTAGAGACCTTCTACCCAAGCACGGCGTGAACAGCATAACAGCCAAGCACCTACCTGCTGTGAAGGGTTACAAAGCTCATGTGAAGTTGATACCAGGAACACAGCCAATGTTCTGCAAAGCCAGAAAAATACCCCTACCTCTTCAAGACAAGGTCACAGAGAAGCTGGAACAAATGGTCAGACAAGGCATCCTTGAACCGGTACAGCCAGGAGGAGTCACTAATGCATCTCCAGTGGTGAGGCAGAGAAAGAAGAGTGGAGAACTGAGACTTTGCGTGGACTTGAAAGTGCACGTCAAAGGAAAGGTCATGGATGAGGACTACCCAATACCAGACATGGAGACGATCTTCCATAACCTACATGGGCCTCATACTTTGGCAAAATTGACCTCTCAGATGCCTACTATCAGATTGAACTTGACGAAGAAGCAAAAGATATATGCACAATCAACACATCTCAGGGACTGTTCAAGATGTGCCGACTACTTCAGAGATTGAAAAACTCTTCTTCAGTCTTCCAGCTAATTTTTACGGAAGAATGATTCCTGATTTTGCAACAAAAATGCTACCCTTAAATAACATGAGAAATAGCGATTTCTCATGGGGCAAAATGCAACAAAAAGCCTTTGAAGACATAAAAAATGAATTATGTGCTAACCCACTAGTACAGCCGTATAGTATACAAAAAGAAGCAACAGTTACTATTGACGCCTCTGAAAAAACCATTGGCGGGGTTCTTTCGCAAGAAGGACATCCAGTCATATATGTATCGAGAAAATTGACTCCAGCGGAGCAAAACTACTCGAACATAGAGCGGGAAGCACTGGCAATTGCCTTTGTGGTCACAAGATTGAAGCAATTCCATCTTGGAAGACGATTTACCCTACAGACTGACCACAAATCACTCAAATATCTCTTTGCACCAGACGAGGAGATCCCGAAGACAGCATCAGCGAGAATCACAAGATGGGCAATAGCTCTAATGGGCTTCGACTATGAGTTGAAGTACACACCAGGGGAACAGATACCCCATGCAGATGCTTTGAGCAGAATGGATTTTGACGAAGACGAATCCGACAACGATCGCGTGTGCTTCGCAATCAATAACATCTACTTCGCTCAGAGTGATTTGGTGACCCAAGCAGAAATCAAAACTGAACTTGGAACAAACAGACTCTTCCAGGACATAATGAAACGAATCAAAAGCGGCAATTGGAAACAATGTTCAGAAGCGGAAAAAGGATTTGAGCAACAGAAAGATGCACTTACTTTACATAATGGAATCATCTTCAGAAGTGTTGTTCCTTTCATTCCACCCAAACTACGACACTTGGTTTTGGCAAAAGCGCATGAGACACATCCCGGAAAGAATGCAACTGAGGCATCAGTCAGAATGATAGCTTGGTGCGGGAAGCACTGGCAATTGTCTTTGTGGTCACAAGATTGAAGCAATTCCTTCTTGGAAGACGATTTACCCTACAGACTGACCACAAACCACTCAAATATCTCTTTGCACCAGACGAGGAGATCCCGAAGACAGCATCAGCGAGAATCACAAGATGGGCAATAGCTCTAATGGGCTTCGACTATGAGTTGAAGTACACACCAGGGGAACAGATACCCCATGCAGATGCTTTGAGCAGAATGGATTTTGACGAAGACGAATCCGACAACGATCGCGTGTGCTTCGCAATCAATAACATCTACTTCGCTCAGAGTGATTTGGTGACCCAAGCAGAAATCAAAACTGAACTTGGAACAAACAGACTCTTCCAGGACATAATGAAACGAATCAAAAGCGGCAATTGGAAACAATGTTCAGAAGCGGAAAAAGGATTTGAACAACAGAAATATGCACTTACTTTACATAATGGAATCATCTTCAGAGGTGTTTTTCCTTTCATTCCACCCAAACTACGACACTTGGTTTTGGCAAAAGCGCATGAGACACATCCCCGAAAGAATGCAACTGAGGTATCAGTCAGAATGATAGCTTGGTGGCCTGGCATTACCCAAGACGTTCAACACTTTGTTAGTAAATGTAAGAATTGTCAATTGAACAGGCCTAGCCTGGGAAAAACAGTCTCTACGTGGCCAGAAGCCGACGTTTGGGAACGGCTCCACATGGACTGGGGTTATGTTAAGGACCAAAGCAATATATTAGTAATTGTTGACGCGGGTTCTGGTTGGATAGAAGCCTTCCCCGCGGGAAATAGAACATCAGAAACAGTTAAAATATATCTTAGTCAAATCTTTGCAAGATTCGGAATACCAAAAACTTTAGTTTCTGATAATGGTCCTGAGTTTGTAAGTGGTGACCTTAAACAGTGGTGTGAATCACTGGGAATTAAGAAAATAGAATCACCCGTCTATCATCCAAGAGCTAATGGACTAGCTGAAAGAGCAGTTCAGACAGTGAAGCGGGCGCTTCAAGCGTGGAGTCCCAACCTTAATGTGTCATTTGGAGCATTCCTGCAAAGGGTACTGATGACACATCGCAACACTTCAAAGACGAGGAGCAAAACTCCAGTTGAACTCTTGTTGGGACGCAGAATGAGACTACCAGCAATAGCAGATTTCGACTTGTGCGAACCCATTCTATTCAAGGCCAACGAAAACACAAAGACAGTTCCTGCTACCTTCATCATCAGGAAGGGCTTGAACACATCTTTCATACAGCCCGAAAACTCAGCACGGACTATTCTAGTGAGCGACAACCAAATTGCGAGACTAGACGAGGACAATGTGAAAACTGAACCAGCAGTGGAGGAGACCATATCTCAATCAAAACCACAACCTCAGAACACAGATGTGGGACCTTCACATCAAGATGAAGCTTGTGCAGCCACATCATCTGCAGAGCACCAACAACCGGAAACCTCAGAGCCTTCACGAACATCAACCAGGAACAGAAAACAACCTGACAGATTTGGAGAACCTATACCCACAAACTTGCTTAAAAAAGGAGGGAGAATGTGATGGTTTCAATGAAACATCAAGAAACTTAGAAGTTTTACTAAAGTTTCAAAGAACGAAAGAAGAACTTACCTGACGAACTTTATTGCTGTGTCGATAAGTAATGGCTACAAAACTATACTCAATTCTAATTTTGTTTTGGCGCTATCATTATCTTATTGACCTATCAATCATATGTCAGAAGTAAATTCTCCCACCAACAGAAACCTGATTCTAACATCCACCGACCTCCAACTAATGAACTCGATTGTACCCAAGCCATATATGATTCTCATGAAATGTTGATGAAAATAGAATATCACCTCCGGGATTCGGAGTTAAGATCTATTCACATGCCAATCATGTAAAATATTTTTAGCTAATCTAAATTTTCTCTGTATATTTTCGCATAGATAACCACTATAAATACAAGCTAATTTTTATATATTTTCAGTTCAAAATTTAATTTAAAATTCAACTTATTGAATTCTTTGACCCGTGTTATCGACCACGACAGTTCCTTTTTTTTAAAAAAAAAACAAAGCTTCAAAATGTTTTCAATTTTAAAAAATGTTTAAAAAGCTATTGCAAAAAATTAGTCACCATAGGAAGTGAAATGATTTTTTTTGCAGTAGTAATTATCACCCAAATGAAGTAATTGGTTGCTACAGTTTTTTATTTTATTATTTTACCACCTACACAGCTCTGCCATTAAAATTTTGAAACCTGCGTTTTGGGTTACCAAATAGTGCTCCTACTTCTATTTTACCATTTTTCCTGCTTGCTACCGCCTCACTAGAGGTCGTGACTATATTCAAACTTCAATTTATTGAAAATGATTCATTTAAAAAGGAATTTATTCTTATAAGGCTGAAAAGTTTAAAAAACTTTTGTCACCATGACTTCATTCAGTCACGGACATTGACTTGAAAACATTTCACATAATGCAAGTTGTGCTTAATTAAAATGGGAAAATACACCCCTTTCAAGTCAAGTATTTTAATTCATTTAAGTCTCATTGCATGCATGATGTCGTAGTGCATCATGGTAAAATGCAGAAAGCATTTAAAAGGACTGATTATTTACAAGTGTACTGGGATCTTGACAGGCTTATAGTTTAGATCAAAATTTAAAAAGTTTTGTTTTGTGTCTGTGCTAGAATGCTACAGATTGAAGTTGTTGTCTTTGATTTTGAAGCTGATCACTTCAAACAAAAATGTCTTGAAAACAAAAAAAATCAATTTTTTCAAACACTTCAAGCAGCAATTTTTTTCCAACCAGTGCTCTAAAATTTTTTGTCCCATACAGACAAGCAAACATAGTTTAATTCCGTTTGCGACGTTTATCTTGGATTAATAGCCCCTTTACTGGTTTAAATACCGAACCCTTTGCAAGTTTAGGATTTGGATTCCAGTTGGAAAATATGCGCAAAGTTGAAGAAAAAACATATCACTAAAAAAATTTGACGTCACGAGCTTGGTCAGTAGTACAGGCATCAGTCACTAAGTCACTTCGAGACTCTTGCTGACTTCCTTAACGTTTGATGCTTCCGTAGGTGATGCAATTACAACCCAATAACTTTAATAGAGTAGTCATTAAACTTAACCCAAATCAAGATTTCTGAAAATGCTTGGGCTTAAAATTTGATTATAAGACTAATTTGAAAAGTTACACGCCGTATTCTGCCCAGTGAATTTTTGATTGGGTGGTTCATTGCCTATGAAAAACAGTTAAATTAGGGATTAGTTTTCTGCAGAAGATTTCGGTGGTCTGAAATGAGTTTTAATTTAGTTGTAGCCTGAAACAGCCTACGAACCAAACCTTTTGCATTTTCATTCAGCAACTTTCAACTTTGGTGTTCTGGCTGTTTTAAATTTCCTAAAATTTTGCTAAATTAGTCTCATCCTACCAATTTCAAGTCAGAATATCATTTGAAAAAAGGCAGGCTATCGAGATTAAAAACGGAAAATAAAAGTAATGTCGAAATCAAAGCGAAGAAAAAACTTTTTGTCAGATTTTTATGACGTAATTCTTTGCAACTTATTTTCAAGATTCCTTGAATGTACAAAAAAATTGAAATATCATTTTTTTTAAGCGGACCATATCACAAAATCTGTCGTCAAAAATTTGAGGCACTAAATGCTTTTTTCATCAACATTATGAAAACAGCGATATCAGATACCAGCCCGTTATTGCTATGGTAATAATTATTTTTTTCCAATTAATCCTTAGTTTTTATAAGTTTACTTTTGAAATCATATCAGATTAAAGAGACCACTCTTTTTGAAATAGCACCTTAATTGTTGTAGTTTGAGATTCAGTGGGAAAAAAGAACAAAAACCATGCAAGCATTTGAAGTGACGTGCGCTTGGTTCGTAGCAAACGCGATGAATTGGCCACTGGGGTCATCATGAGAATCACGTATCTACTATGACAGAGCCCCCCCCCCCCCCAAAAAAAAAAGGTCTAAAGAAAAGACAATTATCCAAAAACACTCAAAATTTACTTCTTAGATTATACCAACCAAATGAAAAACGAACAACTAACTAAAACAATTGAAGCATGAAGCTTTTGAGGTATAGTAAGTCCGATAAAGTTGCAACGCAAGCGAACGTTCGAAAAATTCGGGGCATGCAAATGGGCAGTGTTTTGGTAGATATCTCCATGATTTTAATTTGAACTTTGACCTTTGAAACGTTCGATAACGTTGCAACTCCGTCAACTAAACAGAACATCCGTCAACTAATTAATACCAAACTTGCATCACAATATCTGAACGAGTTAATCAAAGAGAACGAATGGTCACTGAAGACCGCAAACATTGCCGCTAACAGATTTATCCACTAGATAATTTCATATTGCCCGAATATTAGTAACTTGATCCACCAGTCAGAAGTGAGTAGGACTGCTGTTGCAGATTCTAATTTACAAATTGTTTAGATAATGCAACTAATGCAACCATGTTATATATAGAACTATGAGAAAAAATTTTAAAGAACAATTGGGTCTCATTTTCACTATAAATTGATTCTCTATCAAATTTAGTTAATCTTGTTCAAATATCTGCTAGACTCGCAATATCGACAAAAATTGATTCAGTTGAGTTTTCTGACCAGAAGTTAGCAAAAACTACTATCACTGAATACCAGTTACAATCGTCAGTACAAGATTGAACACAGTTCATTATAAGAGTACTTTCAAATTCAGTCAACTAAGGTTAGAGTCTTTTCAAAAGACCAGGTGACAAATTGTATTGTACAAAATTGTTAGTCACATTATATCAATGAGAAGAACCAGACCAGCAAAAAATTCAGGAAACAGGCTGTTAAGATTGCGGTTCGCTGAGAATCTTGAGCAGCCGCAACAACGATGCAGCCGTACCCAAAATCAAATTAAAGACGTAAGGAGAAAACAAAACTCAGACATTGCTTTCCACCACTTACCAGAAGGAACAAGTGATGTCAATGAGCTGACTGCATTGAATTATGGCATTTTGGAAAAAAGAGACCAAGAACAGAATTCTCCCATGCAAGCGTTCTGGACAAAAAAAGAGTAAGAATTTTGAGAAAAAGGCAAACAACTGCCTCAATCGCGTATGCTAGTGTGAAAACTGAAAGACCAAACGAATGAAATCATTACAAAAAACTAACCAAGAAATACAAATAGATTTTGAACGATCAATAAAACACATTAAGAAAAAAATAGTTCCTAATCGATGCAACTAATTGAGCCATAAATTTCATAAAAGATATAAAACTATTTAAAGAAATCAACTAAAAAATACATTTATTGTTCACCGACCAATAAAACAAACACAAACTCACACACACAAAAGTAAATTGAGTTAAATTTTTGGCCGACAAGTTCATGGAAGTTATTGACTAAAAAGGAATGTGTAGATTGTTTGTCATAAATGCAAAATGAACGCGGCAAGCAAAATAACGGAAACGAAAAATGATTGATTTTTTAATAGTGTACAGTGACTTAAAGCTTACAATAAAATTTTAAGGCTATCTGAGCGAGTGTTAGAAGGGAAGGGAGAAGCAATTAATTGTGCCCGAAATAGTGGGTTTTTCAGTTCAAATGCTACGTATAACGAAGAATGTTCTCTTTCTGGTGCCGTAATATTTACCATTTCGATTGTCTGGACTTCATTGATTCTGATTTCCCTATTTGAGAGAATGCATTTCTTTTCGATCGAAAGCGCTGACTGTGAAATGAGATTCCACTGTAAATGTCTGCACGGCATTATGTTTTTGTAAATTGAAAAAAAAATGTGACGTGTTAATTTTTTTTATATAAAAGCGCCTGTAATGATTACACGACAATTACTGAAGCTTAGTTAATAGTTAATTCCAGCAGTTTTATTTCATGTTTAGTTATAATAATGTGAATACACATTGCCAGTTCATTGAATCGATTGAAACTGGAATTTAAAAAGAAAGTACGAAATTACAAAAAAAATAGATATTTACAAAAAAAATTCATCTAAGAAATCACGTGAAATAATTACAGGTTAGTGGACTTAAATATCTGTGCAGTTATGGAAAAATTTGTGCAAAACTTGCGGCTGATTAATCAGCGGTCACTATGCTGGTAAGGATAACCATCAGTTACTCCATATGAATATATATCTTTTTATGACCGCTTTTTTACAACGCTTGATTACTTTTTTCAGTTATTGTAAACATTTTGAGTACTTTCCATTAATATCCTGTCAACAGTGCTTTCTTATTCTGTCGCTTAATCTCGCTTCGCTTTGGGAATGTGGGGGAAAGTGGTGACCGGTGGGGTGGGGGGGGGGATTGGAGGAAGGGAAGGAGATATAAATTGCTTCTATTTTGGAGCAGATAAGTCAAATTAATTCACTCCAGGAGTGCTTCCTTTCTAAAATCCAATCAAAAGAGACAAATGACTTGAAATTGTATCTTGTGATTCTGTTGATTAGATTTGCATTTCAATGTTCCGAATTAGAGAGATTAGTGGCGAGAGTCAAATTGCTTCTTTAGCCCCTGACGTTAACAGTCAACGATTTGGTCTAATTAGAAATGTGTCACATTAATGACATTTCAGCTACTTTTCCTCGGCTATTCCAACCAGTACAAATTATCTTTTCTCTTAAACGATTACTTCCAACTTTTCATTTCAAGCAGAGTTATTTTTAATTTGAATGCAAATTATTTGCAAATTCGTCGACTGTGACCAGTTAACATTTTGAAAAAGTAAAAGCTTACCATTTTCGTTTCTGCATTTTTTTTCTCTGAAATTAATTCCAGTTTTAAGCATTTCTTTTTTAGTCTCTCTCGAATCATTTTTAGAGAGAATCACCAAACAAGTTCTCTCGGGTCGAGGTTTCTAAAAATTGCTTTACAAAATGTAAGACATTCGATTAATCATTGTAAGAATTTCTGTGTCTTGCGCTGAATAGTCATTGTGAGGTTACTATATAGGTGGTTTAATGAATCATGGTGAATTGAAATAGCCCGAATCGATTATTTCTGAGAAATAATGTAAGATTTGTGGTGAAGTTAATTATTTTTCACACATGTTTGAGGGGTGAAAACCCTCATTTTTAATACAAATCTATTTTCCAGCATTAATTTATTATTGTATTTAGTATTATTGCATTTAGTGCCAGAATTTTAATTCAGCGAGCCGGTTTTGAACCTCTGACTTCGTAAGTGTCGACCGCTCATCTTTGACACAGCCTCAAATTATTCGATAAAATGAATTTTTTTGATAACTATTCACGTCCCTTTATTGTGACAAGTATTCCTTGAATCTTTGCAAAAATTATGGGTTTCCAGCACTTCGGTGTTCTACCTATACCAACAGAAAAGTGTAAAATTGAAGGTTTCGAGGCTAAAAATTACAAAAAATCAAAACTTTCGATAAATTCAAAACAAAAATATTTGCGTTCGTTCTTCAGTGGTTAAAACTTTGCTATACTTGGCAGTAAAAATTTTGTTTTTCGTTGAAAAATGTTACCTCTAAAAACCAGTAATCTTATAAAATTCAACATAAATATTTTGAACAAAAAATATTTTTCGATGACTAGACACTTCCGATTCATTATAGGCAATTACTATGAGAAATTGTTATAGCTGCACGGTTAAAGAGACAATAATTTTGCAAGAATGATGCATTATTCATTCAAGAATAGTGTTGTCTCGCAAGATCTTTCAGAATAACAGTCAATGGGAGCGAAATGAGAAAATCTAATCTTTAGCAATCAGTTATTATGTTTCCATTTTCATGCTTTTTTCCATTATTAAATTTCTTGACGATAAATGGCGGTTTGGCAAACTGCACCAACGGGTCAGAAAGGTCTCCAAAATTGTTCTTAAACACGCAAAAAATGTCTATGGGAGAACCAGACACGAAGGAAAATATAAATATCGATCAATATTGTTATGTAGACCTGCTTTTTTAATACCATGTCAACAGCAAACTTGGCAAAATAACTGCTGTGCGATGCAGATCAAAAGCTGCCCCAAAAATAAAATGCGTTTTAAATTAAATATATGCAGCTTTTTTAGAACGAAAGGATTGAAAAAAAACTGAACCCGCTGTTATGCAGGTCGACAGTTTTCAAACCGTGTTGTAATTGACATGGGAAGACTAAATTTCTGCCCTGCAGATCACAACAGACCAAAAAATAAACTGGCAACTATTAACAAGCCAACCAGAAGAAGAAAAAAAGACAGCTAGCAGAAAAGAGCGAGCAAAATTAACTATAAACACCGCATCGAAAACAAAAGAGAAGAAATTGAAAATATTTCCTGCTATTATACATAAAACATAGAGCAAATCAGAGACTACGCACAAATTAGTTATTCAAAACAATAACCACTCCTCACTAGAATTTTACTACAAAGAGAGTTTTAAGAATTTGTTTTCTTGAAAAAAAACTTTGCATAAATTTTGACCCAAAAGTTAAGGAAAATTAGCATAACCTCGTATTTTTTTGGAAACAAATGTACTTTGAGTTTGGTCAAATTTCAATCAATCAGACAGTTCGCGCCCTTGTGAGGGTATCTTAGAAAATCAAATATCTTGCTGTCTTGTCGATGTCCCATACAGATTAAAACACAAAGAAATTGGATTTACCTGGAAAAATTTTGCGAATATCCCGACAATTTTTAGCTATTTTGTAAACTTATAATCTTTTTTCAGTGTTGCTTATTGTAACTTTACCCGTTGTCCAGTGTTTTACTCATTGGTTATTTTCTTGGGAAACAAGGAGAAAAAATTTGAAGGTCTCTATATTTTATTAATTGTGCAAAAAGAGGTAAGTCATACAAAAATAATGAAAAAATTTTGCATCCAACTAGTAAAAACAAGAAAATTAAAAATTCTTGAGATAGCATGTTCTGTATGCTTACAAAGGCATTTTATTTGGATCACCTGTTTGCCATTGTTGGAAAAAAAATTTTTTTCCTTATTTGTGTTAGTCATGGAAAAAATAACCAATTTAAATTGGCTTCTATGGAGATCCGATTTTTATACAATCCACAAAATTTGGATAGTAATTGAGACCAAAGATTTGAGCTCTAAATTAAGGAAATTTTTTGTACAATAAAAAGACTTCGAGGTCAATTAAGAGCTAAATTTGTGTTGTGAATTTACTCAAACTTGATCAGAAAAGGCAGTAAAAAACAATTAGTTTCTTGAAGGAACAAACTTTTTTTCTATAGTGACAGAAAAAGTTGATATTCGCAAGTTTTTTTTGACGTGCTAGTATAAGTCTGCTGTTAATTGTTCTTTGATTTCCACAGTCAGAATTCTTCACAAGGCTGATAATGCAAATAAAATAGAAGAACTAATGTCTTTTGGTGCTTAGCATCAACTGAGTTAATCAGCTTTTATATTGATGACAATTTGTTTAGTTGATGACAATCTGTCATTAAAAAGATCACATATTTTGAAATCAGTGGTTTTAATTATAGTTAAGAGCCTTTACAGTATTGAAGGAAAAGTGATTTTCCAAACAAAATTTCAATTTTCTTTTTCATTTTTGCTCACCTGTTTTTTTCTTTATTTTGCTGTTCTTTCGATAGACTTTTGACAGTTGTTTTGAGTTTTGAATGAGAAAAATTTGAATCAAAGCACATTTCAGTTTTTTTTATAAAATATATATAAAAAATATAGAATATACCGCTGATTAGTTTCCTCTCCATTTTTCCAAGTGGACAAGAAGCTTTCTTCAATAATGCAAATTGTCTTGCTTTTAATCTTGTTTGTACCTAGTTTTAGTTTCTAGCAATTTTAATATTTCTGTTGAGAAATTTTTGTCAAGTTTTATGTTTGCTGCATTTTTTTTCTTTTACCTGCTACTTTTCCCTGAATTAAATTCAGTAGTGTTTATTATGCTTTATTATTTTTGACATTTTACTAAAATTGATTTCTTTTTAGTTGCTGAAGCATTTTTAATTTGAATTTGACTTTTTCTTCAAGCTCTGAATGAGAAAAATTTGAACTGAAAAAATTTCATTTTTTTAAGTTTAACGGTCGATAGCTTCTAATTTTCTACAAAAATTATTACATATGAGCTTCACATGCATTTGCATTCCCGAGCAAATGAGAAATGATTTAACTATACGATAATTTGCTGTGCAATAAAGTGTGTTATCAAAGTTTTTCGGAAGCATAAAAAGCCACTTTGTGGAATTTTGAAAAAATATAATATAAAATTGAAATATAAAATAATATGAAAAAAGTGTTTCCCTTATCGTGTATCAAAGATGTTTTAGTGAAATTGAAAAAATGGGGTTAAATACACACTGAAAATTTATACCCAGATTTAGGCCTCGGACAATGAGAAGAATATTAATTTTTAGTTGGGAAAGTTTTTTGACTGAAAATACACAGTGGAATTTACTACTTAAAAGCGAGGAAAGGTCCTTTTATGGGCATTTTGAGAAGTAGATTCTTAATGGATCAGCCAAACAAAGGTTATCGGTCGAGCATGAACTTTTCATGGGTCGAGCAAAAGTTTTTCCATTAGTCTGTTTTTCACTATAAATTAGGTTTTTGAATTTTTCCTGCTTCTGCACATACAAAAAAGACAAGCGGAGCATTACTGAACAACATTGCATAACAGCGCTCCAACTGAAAAAAATAATTAACTGTTAAAAGACTCTCAAGATGAAGCAGCTATCATGGCTGAAGCACATTACCACTGTACTTTTTTAATGAAACTAGGCAGGTTTAATGTAATGGTCTTTTGTTCTCATAGCCTTAATGAAAACGTGGTGTTCTTCAGTTAATTTCTCTCCCAAAGTTCTTAATTACCATCTTATCAAAAATAATGCACGTTTCTGATTTCGAAGAGTTTATCAAATTGCAAAAGCTGAATGGACATACAAGCTAATTATCTTATGAGCCCCAATGAGCAAAAAGTTGCCCATAAATTTTTCGAAACAAAACTTCAGTTTCAAGACTCGTGATTTGTTAATAGCTCAGACGTTTTTTTATTTGAGTCATTTGGGTTGAATTCGATTTCAGCGTGCTCAGCTTGAGTCCAGCAAAAGTGGAGCGTAGCATTTGAGTCAAGCAAAGTCAATTTGGTCGACAACTTGGGTCTGTTCACTAAATTTCCTCTAACGTCTAACCATTGAATATTTGCTCTAACCATTGGCTATTCATGGTTCTTTCTTAATTTTCGGTTCAGCTTGTTTTTTTTTAAAAAAAAATTGAGGTCTAAACCTTGGCAGTATAAAGACATTACCTTAAACACGCAGTAAAAAATAAGGCATGTTGAGAAAGTGATGAACTCTTGAGTTCCAGAAAAAAAAAATCAAACAAATTTATTTTTGTGAGACCACTCACTAAAACAGCTTACTACGACAATTTTAATTGTACGCCAACTCGAAAACTTCGTTAATAGCAAGTTTTATATATATTGATCTTATGTAATATTACTGAATTGAACAGACAATATATGATCGATTATGAACCATAATACGCACAATATATGGTATGTTGCTAATCATAAATATGACCATAAAAGGTACCCTATTAATCATCAAACTGAGCATATATGGTACCTTGCAAACCATAAAACTAACCGTATATGGAACTTTACTAGCCATAAAACGGACCACATACTGTACCTTATTAACCATAAAAAATTCCATACTTTAACCCTAAAATATCGGTTCTACCATAAAAAGGAAAAAAATGATGCAAATCTACGCATCATAGAATAAAAAAATTCATGGTAGTAGTAGATAAAACAAGGGAATCAACCACCAGTAAAATTTGTCCCTTTCTCCTAACGCTAATCGCGCATGTCGAATCGGGCCAAATTTTACTGTTTGTTGATTCCCTTGTTTTGTCTACTATTATACATTCTCTCTATATTCACTTCTTTTATATTTTAAATCTATCATTTCTTGTCTCACTTGGTGCAAACCACTAGTGTCGAGTTAAGCTGGTAATTAATCGTTATCAGACGGATAGTTTGGGTTCTATCAGTGAAACTGCTTCGCAGATCTCCACTGACTCCAGTGGACGTCCCCAGATACTAGTATAAAACTAGTGAGGCCGTGTAGCAAGCATTGAAACAAACTTGCGAAAAAACTTGAACAATAAAGAAAACTTGAACAAAAATTGAAAGAAATATTAAATTAATAAAAATTTTCAAATATCCCCTAATCAAAATTTAGTCAATCTAAAACTAAAACTTTCTGTCTCACTTGGCGTAGTGGTTAAATCATCGAGTCTAGTTAAGTTGCTTTAGCAAACGGAAGGTTTGGGGTTCCTTCCTAACTAACTCCAGTGAACGTCCCCCGACTTTGATGTGAATTACTATGAAACTAAGTGAGATAAAAAACCAAATTCACAGTTCTTAAAAAGGATGATCAGTGAAACTGCTTCGCAGATCCCTGCTGTGAGACTGTATATGGGACACACTGTGATGGGTATACAGTCAAAAAACACTGTGATCGGTGGAAACAAAGTGATTAGTGTTTTTCAGTGTCTTCTTGAATATTATACTTATAAACATGCTCCCTGAAATGATTTCTAGTATGACCATATCTATATCTATGAAGATAAATAGATAGTCTACATTTCCTATTTCTAAATCTATATAATGATATATGTTTATAAACATTACATATACTACATGTTAGATATTGATCAGGATCAGAATAATGATATCCCAAATGTTCTGTATAATCTTTCACTTTAATCATATTTTTACATACATAACAAGAACAATCTAATTCTTTACAATTATTACAACAATCTTTCCAAGGTTTATTTATACACTTATTGCATTTCATTTTCATTTTTCGAAAAATTGTTTTTTTGATTATTTCCCTAAATAAACACATCATGTCTCAATCAACTAATACTAGTGTCATAAACTTCTGTGATGTCTGTAATCTATCCTTTGAATCAAGGAAGGGTTTATACAGGCATCAATCAAACGATCTCAAACATAAGGAACTATTGGAGAAAATGTTTGAGTCTGAAGAAGAAGAAATCTCGGAGACGGTGTATAATTCGGATGAAGATGATTATATTATTAAAACTAAAATCAAAACCGAAGACAGCATCTACTCTAAAATTAAGTATGAATGTAAAGAAAGCCATGAAGAATTTAGGAATGAAATAGATCTAACTACTCACTCATATAGTCATAACCGTAGGTATCTAGAAAACAGAGAAGACTTTGATATATTACTGATAAAGGTGGGAATTACATTGAAGACATAGACGAAGCAACTAATTACTCTTTAGAAGAAATTAAAAAATGTTACCAGTTCAGAAAAGTTAAGAGTTCTAAATATAAGATTACGGCTGAATGTGATTATAAGAAGAGAACCAAAGAAGAAGTTAAAACTACTAAAATATTCTTCAATACTGATTATATTATTAATAATGCAATATATGAATATGGTGACTTCAATCGGTGGCTAGATTTTGAAAAGGAAATATATGAAGGTTATGGTTATGACTACGAGTTTCTTGGAATAAGAAGTATTCAGTTAAACATTGAACCAACTAAAGCATCTATTGGTAGTTATATAGATTTACCTCCTGCTCTCAAAAACTCTAAATCGATATTAAATATACGTAATTATAAATACAATTGCTTGCAACTAACTATAACTACTTGGCTACATCTCGCCCCACACCATGCAACTCGAGAAAGTAAATATGTAGATAAACTAATTGAACCAAGACAACAAAATGAAGATGATTTTGATTATATAAAAAGAATACAAAAATTGTATAATAATAATATTTGGGTATACACACCTTGTGGTAGGGGCAAAGTAGAATTTTTTA
The DNA here is from genome assembly GCF_964194025.1 of Convolutriloba macropyga. Taxonomy (NCBI): domain Eukaryota; kingdom Metazoa; phylum Xenacoelomorpha; order Acoela; family Convolutidae; genus Convolutriloba; species Convolutriloba macropyga. The sequence continues at coordinate 83,057,720 of NC_134469.1, forward strand.
AACCGGTGGATGATTTTAATAAAGATAGAAAAGATGTAAGAATACTAGTTTGGAGTAATGGTCAAATAGAACACTGTGCCCTAAAAAATATAGAAACCCTGTTAGATTGCCCAAATAAAAATAACATTAAACATTATTATTGCGATAGGTGTACCTATTGGTTTAACTCACAAATTAAGTATGATGGACACGAATGCAACAACTCATTCAAACCAGAGGTTGTTTGTCCTAAGAAAAAACATATTACTTTTATAAATAAACACAAACGTCAGAATATAAAAAATATTATAACGGCCGATATAGAATGTTGCATTGTTGAAGTCTGAACTAATGATTGGAAATATGTAATAGCTGAACATATTCCAATAGTTGTGGGTTACATCTGGCAAGGTAACTTCAAGCACTACTTTGGTCTAGGCTGCATCAAAAGATTTGCTAGAGATCTATTAGAAATAGAAACAGAGAATAATTTCAACATAATGAAAAGATGATATTCACAGAAGAAGACAAATTATATCATGAAACTAAAAACACTTGTCATATCTGCAGTAAAACATGTATTAATAAAGTAAGAGATCATTGTCATGAAACTGGTAAATGTAGAGGACCAGCATGTAAAATTTGTAATCTAAGATACAAACAACAAAGCTTCATTCCAGTAATATTCCATAATGGCTCTGGCTATGACTTCAACCTACTATACAGTGAACTCTTCAAACAGAATAACGATAAAAGAAAAGTAGATAACATACCACTAGCTGCTGGTAAGTCTAAGATGTTAAGCATTGTTGTCTCAAATTCTTAGATAGTTATAACTTCTTAGCTATGCCTCTAGATCAAATGGCAAAGATATACGGATGTAAAACTAAAACATTATATCCATATGAATACTTTGGTTTGTATAAGTATGATGAAAAGGTAGATAATCTAAAAATAGAAGACTTCAAATCCTCACTACATAATAAATTACCAACACAAGAAGAAGTAGATAACTTTAATAATGAAAACAGTCATAAAACTGGTAAAGACCTAACTATAGAGTATTTACAGAATGATGTCGAAATATTAGACTATTGCATGAATGAATATGTTAAATTAAATATGAAAGAATTCCAGCTCAATCCACTACATTACGTTAGTCTCCCGGGTTATAGTTTTGATTGTTGGTTAATGTCAAGCGGTGTTTAATTAGTTACATTACAAGATAAACAAATGTTAGATGATTTTGTTGGAGCAAAGAGAGGTTGTATATGTGGAATAATGGGTGATAGATATGTTAATTGGCAAGGCCGCTTCAAGGATAACAGTGATAGTAAGTCCATCAGGGAACCTGCTTCGCAGATGGCGGAGCACGACCGGAGGTACATATGGTACATTGACGCAAACAACCTAAATGCTTATGCAATGATGCAAAAATTACCTTAAAAGGACTTCCAATTTACTACTACTACTCTAGACGCAATATTGAATACTCCAGATGATAGTGACCATGGTTACTATATAGTTTGTGATATTGATTATACTAATGAATGTAAAGAGAGAACAGAACAGTTAGCACTAATGCCCAATAAGGGAAAGATAAATGATAATGAATTAGGTTACAGAGAAAGAGATGGAGGCAAGGCAAGAACAGAGAAATTAATCTTAGGCCAAAACAACAAAACAGAATATATGGTTCGTTATAGGATGTTAAAGTTCTATGTTAAGAGGGAGTAATAGTAACAAAAATATATAGAGTAAAAAAATTTAAACAAGATTATATATGTAGAGATTATATACAAAACAATACAAATAAAAGAGCAACAGCTAAAACTGAAGCAAAAAAGGATGTAAGAGAATTAATGAATAACTCCCTATATGGAAGAATGTGCATGAATCCTCTACACTTCTTTCAAAGCAAGTTCTTGCATGATGAAGAAAAGATAATGAAAAGTGTAAGTAAACAAACATTTAAGAATATAACTAGATATAGAGATTATAGCCAAATAGAATATATAAAGAAAAAAATAGAATATAGCTCAGCTGTATATGTAGGAGTAACAAAACTCGAACTTAGCAAATAACATATGTTTGATGTATTCTATAATATTCTACAACCATCCCTCAAAGATCTAAAACTTCACTATGTGGATACGGACAGTTTCGTATTAAGTTATAGTGAAGGTAAAGTTAGTGATGAACATATGGACTTAAGTAACCTAGACATACCTATAAAAACTAATAATGAAGTCCCCGGCAAGTTTAGGCACCAGCTGTGGAGTAGGATTATTGAGGAGTTTATAGCATTATCCCCCAAAACATATAGCTTCAAAAATTATCCTAAAAACACTAAAGAAAAAGGAATAAAGAAGCATATTAACGCTAGGCACATAGAATATTATAATGCATTAATGAATAATACACAGAGAACATTAGATGAATGCAGAGTAAAAAAAGTTGGGGATAGGTTGACAACAACAAAAACAAGTAAGATTAGTTTAAATATATTTGATGATAAAAGCTTTTATGTAAACAATATAAAAAGTTATTCTCATGATGAGAATCTATATCTTTTCAAATGAGATTTAATAAAAAAGATTAATACTACTCCAATAGAGCTATTAATAAAATTAGGCTTAGATGTAAGTAAAGAATCATTAGAATCGTTCAAAAATAATATTAAAGAATTATCAATTAATGATGATAGAAAGTTAATCCTTGCCGCCATTACACTATATAATGATTTATTATAAATATAAAAAATGACTAAACTAGAAACACTTATAGAATTAAATAATTTAGAAAAACAAAACAGAAGAAATAGATTAGAAGATAAATTAAAACAACAGGAATATTATGGTGAAATAGAAGAGTTATTTGATCCTTTAACTAAAACACAAAATGCAAACAATGAACACAATCTAGCATTAAGTAAACAAACATTAAGAGCAATAGATTGGCAAAATCAAGAGTTAGATAAACAAACTAAGATGATCAATCAAGCTGGCTCCCAGTTTAATGAAGCATTAATGAAGTTCAACAACAAAGCTGTAGAGAAAGCTCGAGATAAACCAGGACTTTAGTAGATAAAGACACGGCTCAAATTATTAATTTAATGTCAGTTCAATCTAATCCCCATATAGTTTGTGATATTGATTATACTAATGAATGTAAAGAGAGAACAGAACAGTTAGCACTAATGCCCAATAAGGGAAAGATAAATGATAATGAATTAGGTTACAGCGAAAGAGATGGAGGCAAGGCAAGATCAGAGAAATTAATCTTAGACCAAAACAACAAAACAGAATATATGGTTCGTTATAGGTTGTTAAAGTTCTATGTTAAGAGGGAGTAATAGTAACAAAAATATATAGAGTAAATAAATTTAAACAAGATTATATATGTAGAGATTATATACAAAACAATACAAATAAAAGAGCAACAGCTAAAACTGAAGCAAAAAAGGATGTAAGAGAATTAATGAATAACTCCCTTTATGGAAGAATGTGCATGAATCCTCTACACTTCTTTCAAAGCAAGTTCTTGCATGATGAAGAAAAGATAATGAAAAGTGTAAGTAAACCAACTTTTAAGAATATAACTAGATATAGAGATTATAGCCAAATAGAATATATAAAGAAAAAAATAGAATATAGCTCAGCTGTATATGTAGGAGTAACAAAACTCGAACTTAGCAAATGACATATGTTTGATGTATTCTATAATATTCTACAACCATCCCTCAAAGATCTAAAACTTCACTATGTGGATACGGACAGTTTCGTATTAAGTTATAGTGAAGGTAAAGTTAGTGATGAACATATGGACTTAAGTAATCTAGACATACCTATAAAAACTAATAATAAAGTCCCCGGCAAGTTTCAGCACTAGCTGTGGAGTAGGATTTTTGAGGAGTTTATAGCATTATCCCCCAAAACATATAGCTTCAAAAATTATCCTAAAAACACTAAAGAAAAAGGAATAAAGAAGCATAATAATGCTAGGCACATATAATATTATAATGCATTAATGAATAATACACAGAGAACAGTAGATGAATGCAGAGTACAAAAAGTTGGGGATAGGATGACAACAACAAAAACAAGTAAGATTAGTTTAAATATATTTGATGATAAAAGGTTTTATGTAAACAATATAAAAAGTTATTCTCATGATGAGAATCTATATCTTTTCTAAAGAGATTTAATAAAAAAGATTAATACTACTCCAATAGAGCCATTAATAAAATTAGGGTTAGATGTAAGTAAAGAATCATTAGAATCGTTCAAAAATAATATTAAAGAATTATCAATTAATGATGATAGAAAGTTAATCCTTGCCGCCATTACACTATATAATGATTTATTATAAATATAAAAAATGACTAAACTAGAAACACTTATAGAATTAAATAATTTAGAAAAACAAAACAGAAGAAATAGATTAGAAGATAAATTAAAACAACAGGAATATTATGGTGAAATAGAAGAGTTATTTGATCCTTTAACTAAAACACAAAATGCAAACAATGAACACAATCTAGCATTAAGTAAACAAACATTAAGAGCAATAGATTGGCAAAATCAAGAGTTAGATAAACAAACTAAGATGATCAATCAAGCTGGCTCCCAGTTTAATGAAGCATTAATGAAGTCCAACAACAAAGCTGTAGAGAAAGCTCGAGATAAACCAGGACTTTAGTAGATAAAGACACGGCTCAAATTATTAATTTAATGTCAGTTCAATCTAATCCCCAATTAAAGTTAAAGTTCGTAAATTTAGATATTGGTGAATTTGAAATAAACGGTGTTAAACTAATTTACCAAAAAAAATGCATTTATAGTTAAGGATAATATATATGAATTGTCAGATGAGTTCATAAACTTTCTTACTAACCCTAATATAAAACATGGTGAAATCGAGGAAGATGAAAGCAAAATTAAAAGGTTTTTAAAGGATATTAGATATGACTTAGGAGAAGGGGATCAGAAAAGCGCTAGATATAGAACAATAAAACGAATAATAGGTGTAAAAGATGATGTATGTGGCAGGGGTTTGAATAGCAACCCTAACCCAAATAATAAACGAAGTTGCCATTTAAATCAGCGTAGCTGTGACTTCGTCAATGGTTTAGTAGAAAGACTAGAATTATTTATACTAGAAACAAAAGCTGGTCATGATGGATTATATGATGAAATGCTAGATATATCTAAGCAACTTTTATCAATAAACATTATTAATCAAGAGCAACTAGATAATTTTGTTTTTAACTATGGTAAATAAATAAAAAATGATGGATAAACAACAACAACAGCAACAACTATTAGCTAAAAAAGTATTCAGTCCTCAAATAACGAAGTTTAGAAGACAAAGAATAATACCATTATATAAGGTTGAAAATTGGTCAGCTGATTTAATTGATAAATCATCTCTAAGTAAATACATTATAAGTTTATATTAACTGTTATAGATATATTCACAAAATATGCATGGGCTATTCCATTGAAGAATAAATCTGGTTTATCTATAACTAATGGTTTTAAAATAGTATTAAGTGAAAGTAGAAAACCAGAAAAGTTATGGGTAGATAGAGATAGTGAGTTTTACAATAAAACATTTAAACCTTTACTTAAAGAATATGAAACAAAACTATATTCTACTTATAGTGATTTAAAGACTGTATTCATAGAGAGATTTAATAGAAAATTTTTACACATAATAATTAAACCTATGTTCATCAATGGCGATGGTGATTGGGTAAATATATTAAATGATGCTGTTGTAACATATAACAATAAAATTCATTCAACAATTAATATGACACCAGTTGATGCTTCTAATAATCCCGATAAAGTTAAATACACTTTTAGTTTTAGGAATGTTAAACCTAAACTTAAAGTTGTTGATTACGTTAGAAATGCAGATAAACGTAATATCTTCTCTAAAGGTTACACTTTTAATTGGAATAGAGATTTGCTTAAAGTTAATGAAGTTCTAAAAACACAACCACCAACTCATAAGATAGAAGATATTAATGGTGATATAATAGAAGGTAAGTATTATGAACATGAACTTTTAAAATCCGAGTTTGACTTTGAATCTAATAATAAAGTTTTAGAATCATTAAATATAGACCTACGGTCAGCTACGAAGTAGATAAGGGAACCTGCTTCGCCGATAGACCTACGGTCCTAAGCCGGCAAGCCGGATTTATTTCTTAATATAAATAATGTAAAGAAATAGATTTAACCAAGTGAAACACCATATGGGGAATGGAAACAACTTAACACTAATTAGGGCTCGTGGGTTATTCCTAGAAGATAATGATAATATTAACATGAAGGATACCTATAAAATTACAAACGTTCATCCTCCAATAGATGAAAAAGATGTTGTTAATAAAGAGTATTGTGACAATAATTTATTATCCTCTCTAATAAAATAGACATTTTAAGTAGAAACATAACTGAACTAAGAAAGGGTTATTTTGATAAAGTTACAACTAAAACATTACAACTAAATGAAACACAAGTTAATGATGAACTAATTAAAGAATTTATTAAATCAGCAAATGAAGTCACAAATACTGTTAAGTTTTGTAATAAAGTTGCTGCTGATACTATCTCTAAATATAATCAATTAAAACAAGAATTTGATAATAATAAGTTTAATCAGATTATCACTAACATACAACTAGATGAAATGTTTACTACTGGGCTAAAGAATTTGAAGAAGTTAATAAAAAGACTAATTCTTTTTATAGATGAAGCTCTTTTAAAGAATAAAAGGACAATAGTACAATATATAATGGCTATACTTTTACGAAGTAAGCCTTATGGTTTTAAACAAGAAGATATAACGAAAGAAATAGAAAGAATTTTTACTAATTAAAATAACCGAAACTATGACTAACCCAACAGCACCGAGTGAGAGATTACTATATCCCAACTTGTCAACCGTTAATGAACAATACATAAACGAAAAGATTCAAGCTAATAATAAATTTAACAATAATATTAACATTATAAAAGATATTAGAAATTATTATGAAACTGAAACTAATAATTATAATAAGAAGTTAAGTAGATATAAAAATTACATTAACGTAGCTGAGATAACAGAAATAGTATTGTCATCTATAGCAACAACTGCAACATCAACATCAGTTGCATTAACAGGTATAGGATTACCTTATTCTATACCAACAGCTTTTGCTACAGCAACTGTTTGTGGTTCATTATCAAAAACAATTAATACTAAAATAAGAAATAAAACTATAAAGTATTCACAAATGTATATTTTAAGTAAACAGTTTAGCGACAAGTTTAATAAACTATATACTAAATCAATGAATGATAATAAAATAGATAATGATGAGTATAATGAATTAGTTAAGGTCTATGTGGATTATAAGAAGAACAAGAAAAACAAGCAGAGTGTTTATTTAAACTAAAGTTGTTAGTGTTTAGTTATAATAATGTATTTAGTAATAATAATATTAGTACTAATATTTATCGTTAATCATGAACATAATATAAATATAATCATAATCATAAATTTAATATAATTATAATCATAAACATAATCATAAACATAATATAAATATAATCATAATCATAATCATAATCATAAATATAATATAATCATAATCATAAACATAAATATAAACATAATCATAAAATTAATCATGACTATAATCAAATAATTATCTTTTCTTAGTACCTAAGTATAACCCTCTTCTTTTTTGTATTACCTTTATACCTTCACCAGTAGTTGCAAATTTAATTAAATCAGGTGTGGCTGATAGAGCAGCTCTAGGATTTCTAGATGCAGCTGCACTTCCTATTTTACTTGCTATTTCTATTGCTATTACTGGATTATTAGCAACCTTCTTTCCAAAGTTAACTGTAGCCCTACCAACACTTTTAAAGAAATCTTTCAATCCCTCTGCTTCTATTGCTTCATCACCAACAGTCATTGACTTATTTCTCTTACACTTAACACAATTACCCTTTAACATTTTAGTAACTTTTGAAGTAATAAAACCTCTTATGTTATTAGTACCACTATAATGTCTTCCTCCAACACAATATGAATTAGTTTTGAACTTGTTTAAAAGCTTCATTTCTATATATAAAAAATAATGGACTTTAAAAAGTATAATCCTTTTGTTGTTATTAAGCCTAAGTCTAAGGGTTCCACCCGCAAGCGAAGCTCGAAGCCCAAGGTTAGGCCCAAGGCTAAGCTTAGGCTTGAAGCTGGATGCTTATCTCTAGAGAATAAAAAAAATTAGATATTATTTATGCTAGGGGTTTTGTTAAAACGAGTAAGAAATAGTTATCAGGAACTGCTTCGCTGATAATTATAATTATCTACCAAGTAGCTTTGCTAATCAGGAACTGCTTCGCACATGTTTCACCATAACTATGACTATCAGGAACTGCGTTGCAGATAACAATGACTAAAATTATAGTTATGATACAATATCAACCATCTTATTACCATCACTATTCACACTAATAACTTTTCTAGTTTTACTAATCCATGACAAAGAACATCTGCAACTGCAGCACTAAATTTAAAATTAAGCTGTATTGGTTGTGGACCTATATGATCACTTTGATATCTAGTATCGAATACATATATTCTATAATTACTTTTGAATGTTCTATGATTTATATATGGTTTAAAATTATGAGGTTATCCATTATAATCTTTATTAAAATTAACAATCTCTTTAAAAGCCTCATTATAATTATTGGTATCATAATTTATTTTCGTTTTATACTCAGGATAAAACTCGCTAACAATCTTACAATAACATTCAGTAACATTCATTATATGAAATGTACTTGCATCATGAGTTTGTTCATTAACATTATTATTTTCAAAACCAACTATTATATATTGTGGTATTTCCATACCACTTTCCAAACCTAAATCAAACAAGAAGTTAGTAGCCTTTGGTACTTTCTTATAAAATGTTTTCCTTTCATAGTAACTAAAATCAAAATTATTCTTTTTATTTAATCCTTTCTGTACAATAATTCTATTGTCATTACTAGGATCATTACTGGGTACACACCATGATATATCTCTAGTATCTATATTACCATCATTAGCAACTGCACCAGGAATAACATTAACTCTATATAGAGCTCTATCATCATTATTTCTTTTTAATATTAGATTAAATCCTAAACCATATATAATCTTTTCTGAATCATTACGAAACCAAATAGATCACTCATATTAATCATAATATACATATGACCTCGTTCTGCAGCAATGTGGTCACCTTTAAGTTGACTATCTCTATTACCTTGATTTCTGACAAACCCGCTCTCATATTCATCAACAGTACTAGTTAATAACTTATACGTCAATAGATTAGGATGGCAATTATCTATATATTCAATGGTCCTACCACCACTAGTTTCAAGCTTAATATAACTAAAAAATGCCATCATACCATAATTAACTAATCTGATATTAGCATCATTAGCAAATATACCACCAGCATCATCTGATACAACAAACTCTATCTCTAGATATGAATCATGCAAATTTAAATGATTCTCTTCTCTATTGAGTATGATATTAATATTGGTATTAACCGTATTCATTGTTGCCAGAATATTTGATTTATATTTTATAATCTTACTTTTATGTATATCATTATTATAACCATAAGTTTTATCCAAATTACAATCCATTTTAATAAGATAAAAAATGACTGATAGTTTAATCTTAAGAGAACTGCAAAATATACATGAAGTTTTAACTAAAACTAAAGAAGAGCATACACTTAACTTTAGAATGATAAAGCCAACAGAAAAATTTAACTTTAGTGAACCTATACTTAACTCGTCAAAATTAGGTTTAATTAGATTATCTGTTTATAATTCGGTGTTTAATGTGAATAGAAGTAATAATCAATTTTTATATGCTAGTACGGTTATAGATAGCAAAGAAACTTCTATGGAAAATCTTAGCTCAAATTCTATTTCTAATTCTAATTCTAATTCCAACACCAACTCTATCAATAGTTCTAAAATTACATCAGTTCTTAATTATAATTATAAAGGAATCCCTTTATTATATTCAACTATTACACCGGGAGCATATGAGTTAACTGACATAGCAGAATTAATAAAAGAAGAAACTGATGGTAATTTTATAATAGAACCTGATAAAAATACAATGAAATCTAGAATGGAAATCAAACAAGGAGCACTTAGCTTTGATGTAGAAAACTCAATAGCCTCATTACTGGGATTTAGGAAAGTAATTTATAAAAAAAGTAAATATACATCTCAGAAAATTGTTGATATTATGGGTTTTAGTACTTTTAACATTGTAATTTATTCATTGTAATGTGATATCTGGTGTTAAAGATAATGGGAATAACACAGACATACTATATACTTTTACTCTAACAGAACCACCAGGCTATCTAATAAATATTATAACAACTAATATCTTATATCAAAATATAACTAAGATAGAATAGAATATATAGAGTTTCATATTAAAGATGAGCATGGAAGACCTATAGACTTTAATGGTGATGTATTAAGTTTTACTTTACATCTGACGTAGTCAGCAACTTCGTTGATCTGGTGTAGATATAAACTTAAACTTAAACTAAACTACAAGACTCTCCGATCCCAACTAATTCTTAGTTTACCATTAATATTTTTATTTTTAGTTATATCAATGACAATATAAGTATAAGGCTCTTTCCATACCTTATTACATATATTAGCAAAATCATTATAACTAAGTTCAACATTATTAAAGAAATCTTGATATATCGATGCTAGGACTTTACCTCTTTGTTCAAATAAAATAAATCGATTACAATTCTCTCTAACACTCTGCCTATCCAGAGAAAACAGGTTTTGATTGAGATATATCATATTGCAATTATTATGTCTGCCTCTACAAAAGTATTCATTAATAACTGGTTCTTTGGCTCTAACATCATCGAATGTCATTTGTTTCTTTAAAACTTTGGGTAGTTTATCAGGAGATGGTAAATCTTTTATATCTTTGATAAACTCTATAATTGCTTTTGGGTTTCTTCTTTCTAATCCATTGTATTGATCACCAGTAGGTCCAATGATGCATAGCTTATCAAAGTATATACTAGCTAGAATAAGTTTTTTTAATAAGAATGTGTTACCACATTCACTAGGACCAGATATTATACATCTAAAGTTATCTGGGAATGTGGCTTCAGTAATTATATCATCATCATTTAGCCATGATTGTAGATCATCACTTATGTTTATAGAGATAGTGTTAGGAGGACATTCTTTATTGTTGGGTTTACCCTTTTGATGGGATTTCATCCCTACATCGCCATAGGACTTCGCCCATCCGGGAACCGGTTCCGCCGTTGTTTCACCATGTTTTTCATCCAATAGATTTGCCAAGCAGGTTCCCTGATATATAAAATTATCATTATCATTAACATTATAATTATCTTTAACATTATCATTATCATTATTTGTAAAGCTACTTCGTAGATCATTATCATTATCATTATCATTATCATTATCATTAACATCATCATTATCCTTAACATCAACATTATCATTATCCTTAACATTAACATTATCATTAACATTATTAGCAAAGCTAATTCGCAGATCATTAACATTATCATTATAATTAACATTATCAATGACATTATAATTATCATTATCATTAACATTATCATTATTATTATATTTATCTTTAACATTATTAGCAAAGCTACTTCGTAGATCATTATCATTATCATTATCATTAACATTATATTTATCATTAACATTACAACCTAAACAAAAACACTCATTATATTTTCCTGGATATTTACATTGATTAACTAGAATATTTAGAGCACTTTTAATTCTAAATCCTCTATCAATCAGACAGATCATGTATAAACAATAAGCTCCACAATAAGATTCATCATATTGTTGTATTCTCTCATTAGAGCCTAGATCAACATATGCTTCTAAAAATAATGGTGGGGTCTCTACACCAAAACTATCAAAGTAATACACAGGACCACCTTCTCTTCTTATAACTAAAACCTAATGTGTACCATCAGTTGGATGTAGATTCACAATAATGTTGAAATTAGGTTCCCCGATCGGTGAAGCCATTTCACGGATACTATCTGGAGTCTCATCTCTCAATACTATTTCAATTGGTGTTAGACTTATATCCTTACCTATATCATTTATTCTGATATCACTCATAGCATTATTATCAATATTAAATTTATTATTGAATTCCTCAAAAGTTAGGATAAGCATTTTTACGTAATACATTTTATATATAAAAATGGATAAAGGCGGTATACTTTTTTTTCTTATTATTATAATTGGCATTTGTTATATAATATATGATTCAATACCAAGTAAATATACAAAACTAGAAGAAAGCTTTGGTGGATTTATGAATAGGAGTCTAGTTAGATTTGAATATGAAAAGTCACCATTACATAATATTGTTTATGGTGGAACTGGTACAGGGAAAACATATTTTATTAGACAATATTTAAAATTATACTCAGTCCAAAACCAAAACCAAAACCAAAACCAAAACCAAGATCAATACAAAAACCAAGACCAAGCTAAAAATATAGTTATAGTGTGTAAAGATGATAGAGACTGGATAGATCCTGAGTCTAATAAAATTTATACTGGTCTTAATAAATGTGATACAAATATGATCACCAAAAATAATATGCATAAATATCAAAATTGTGTAATAATACTTGATGATATGGGTGATAGGTTAAATAAGGAAATAGCTTATTATTTTACAGAAGGTAGACATTATAATATTCAAATGATTGTAATGTGTCATAAACCAGCTCAAATAATTAATACAGCAAGAATGAGTTGTGATACTATTTATTTAACAATTTATAATTGACCTGATCTATTTAAAAACTTTAATGAAATATATAAATGTGAATTTGACTTTAGCAAAATAATTAGTGAGTTAAATAGTAACCATTAAAATCGTACAGATGGAATGACAGATGAACTTCGTTATGATATAATTAACTATAATAAGAAGGAAAATACTTTTATTATTATTATTATTAGCAATAGAACAATGATATATAATTCAAGAGTTCGTTTCCTTGATTTAAAAGCTCTTAGTTTAAAGATGAATTAGAAAGAGAAGATACAAAATAAACTTGTAGCATATATGAAACCACTCATGATAAATGCAACAGATAGAAATGTTATTTATCATGATAACTATATATTCTATTTTAATAAACTTCTTAAATTTAATAATATTAAAATACAGAATGATGTTCTATCTAAAGAAATGGTTATGGGAAAGGGTAAAAAATAATTATCAACTATTGGTGGAATTATAAGCTCAGGTTTAATTATATTTAGTTGTATTTATCCCGATATGATATCAAGAAATGCTTGGAGTGTAGCAATGGGAGCAAGCACAATGTTGAGTAGAGTAAATACATTGGTTAACGTTGGATATGGAGAAGAGTTGGATAATGATCTGCGAACAGACTCCGTCTGTGGTTATCCAACGGACGAAGTCCGTGGCAAGCCAAGTGGTTATACCAATGGTGAAACATGGCAAAGCCCAATCTACCAAGTAGTTTCACTGATATAGGAAGTAGCTTTGAGAACCACGAGCAAAGCTCGTTCACTAATCTACGAAATACAATACAAGAAGAATATATAAATCAGTGTAGCTGTGACTTCGTCAATGAAGAGACAGGAATTTTGAATAGAAAGGGAGGAAAATTTTTAACCAGACTATATGGAAATAATGAAAAATTTAGAGAAGAGATTAAAAATTTTGTTAGAGATAAAAAAGAATTAGACCTTGTAAATGTGTACACTAGATGTAAATTAATACACTCAATAAGTTAGGGAATAAATATTTAGCAGAGTGTATCACATCTAAAGATAATACTAAAGATTTAATTGAAATCATAGTTAAATTTTACCCCGCGAAATGATTAGGTAAATATTAAAGTTTACCCCATTATAAATTCTTTTAAAATGTTTAGAGTGTAACTATAAATATGGAAACATTGCTGTTTTAAAATATCATTATGAATCATGTCATAAAGATAAAACTGATAAATGTATGTGTGGTAATATAATACTAAGTGGTATTTGTGCTAAAAATTTTTCTCCATGGGGTTGTTCTTTAAAAAATGATTCTAGTTCTAGTTCTAGTTCTAGTTCTAGCTCTAGCTCTAGTTCTAGTTCTGGTTCTGGTTCTAGTTCTATCTATGACTAACTCTAACTCAGATCCTAACCCTAACCCTAACCCTAACCCTAACCCTAACCCTAACCCTAACTTTAACCCAGAAGTCTTAATTAGAAGTTGTAATAAATGTAATTATGTAAAACCACTAACTGATTTTGATGATAGTAAGTATACATGAAGAAGTTGTACTTCAGCTAAAGTTAATTGTCCATATTGTGCTTCTGTTGTGAGAGATGATGGGATACGAGCTCATGTAAAGAAACAACATCCAGATGTAGATATACCTAAAGGATTTAGTAGAAGCTTATTAGCTAAAAGACAAAGTCCTAGAGCTGTAAGTCCTTTAGTTATTGTCCAAACAGAGGAAAGTTGTTCGTGTAAATATTATAATTTTGTATCAATTCTTATTAATAATGGGTTAAATATAGAAAAAGAAAAAGAAAATATAAATTTATTGAAGAGTATAGATAATTTGAAATAAAAGTATAAAAAAATAAAAAAACATCAAAAAAGAGTGATTCGCTCTTAAAGAGTTAAAAAGAGCAATCTCCCTTCTCAGGAATCACCCCGAAAAGAGTGAATCGCTCTTAAAGAGTGAAATGTAAATTTTGCTTTGATTTTTTTATTTTTTATTTTATTTTTTAATATTAATTGATTTTTTGATTGAATTTAGAGCTAATATATAGTAGTAGATAAAACAAGGGAATCAACAAACAGTAAAATTTGGCCCGATTCGACATGCGCGATTAGCGTTAGGAGAAAGGGCAAATTTTACTGGTGGTTGATTCCCTTATTTTATCTACTACTCATGGTTTTTAGGGTTCATAACTGGTTGATTTTCTATTTATTAAGCTACCATATATGGTTCTTCATTGTGGTAATTAAGTTTGGTCAACCCTGGTTTCCAAGCTCACACTTGATTATTTTTTACCCTTGTTCAGTGTATTAACTGAGTTGAACGGACAAGCCCGAAAAATAAAATAACAAGCACTTGCGACAATTTTTGTTGAAATTGATTTACTATTTTAAGAAGAATTAACAGACGTCGCAACAAAATCCCTACTTTTGGGTCCACGATCTGGTCATATTTTTCCCCGATCAGGCCGAAACAAGCTCAAAAACGCAAAAAAGTCTAAAAATGAACCGCTCCGCGGAAGTGAGTCAATGCTACGTCTGTCATAAAAATTTTACGTGCTATATTTTTACGTCTATAAAAGTGCCCATAAATTCACATCGAAGTATCAAGTTTAAGTTGTTTTGAGTGTTTTCGCTGAAAAAAACTTCATGAATTATGATAAAAGTTTTTCACAGTCTCGTTTGGACAAAATTCTAAAGTGTAACATGATCCCGTACAAACAAGATGAGCCTGTGATTTTTAAGAAAAGCTATTTGTACAAGGATCAATTATCAACTATTTAAAGTGCACGCCTGTGTTGGATCAACGAGAGTGCACTGCAAGTTGAAAAGGTGAATATTTTTTATTTCAGAATTAGATCGAGTCTCGTGCCTCTTTCGAAAAATATATAAGCGCAAGAAACTTAAAGAGGCTGTTTAGGAACGAGAGGCCGCTGCATTTAAAACACTGCGCACATTTTGAAATGCCGAAAGTCTGCAGTGCCAGAAGTTAAGATGCCAGAAGTTGCTACTTAGCCAGAAGTTGACTTCCGTTGATTTTCGTCATTCTAAAACGCGCGGGTTTCGTGTTTTAAGCATAGTTAAGTGACTCTGCAGAATTTACTTCGAAATTCTGACTTAAAATCTCGAAACGCTTCGCGGTTCTCGATAAACGCCAGAAGTTCTCAGTGACTTCAAGAAGAGTCACATAACCATTATTTAATGGCTATCAGTCAAAAATTGTAAAACATTTTTAAACTGGACTATAGTATATGAAAGGACGAGTTCCAAAGAAACTGCTACAAGTCAACGAATTTAATTTTAACACATATTTCAGTTGGTTAGCGGTTTTTTTTCGGATGAGATAAAGCTAATAGCTGCACAAAAAACCCGTTTGATCCCCTTTTATGTACAAATATTTATGCTATTTTCTTTGTCAATTTTTTGAACAAAAAATTGAAAAATTTAGTCTTAACATTGCCACAAAAAATTCTAAAAAGTCTAACAAAAGTTATTAAATGACACTCACTTTCCTTTGAGAATAGGCATGATAGATTGAGTTATTGTATAAAGCATGCGTTTCAAACTGATATATATCAATGGACACAATTTTGACACGAAAGATGATTGCAAATGAGTAGTAAATTTTATTTGAGATCTCTTCAGTGGAATAATTTGAGCTATTTCTAGTTCGACTACAGCTTATTTCAACAACGTTCTTACTAAAAATTTTTCTGTTAAGCCCCCCGGGTCGAGGTGTCACCGCTAAAAATTGCAAAGAGATGTAAGATTTTGATGAATTTGAATAAAAGTGTAAGATTTGCGTTCAATGCGATGAATGCGGTGAAAAAAACTTATAAGCGGTGAAAGAAAATTTTTCACCACTACCAGCAAAATGCGGTGAAAAATAACTTTTACCGCGAAAAGCGCAAATCTTACAAATCTTACAAGTATCTTGCAAATATCAATGAAAAAAGTGACAGATGACGCAGTGGAACACGAAGTTGATGACTTGCAGGGGGTGAGAGGTTCAAACCCGTGTACTACACTTTCTCTTTTGAAAGAAATCCAGTGGATGCGGTGAAGAATTTTTCACCGCTCAAATCAACAAAAATTCACCGCATTCAACGCTAAAAGATGCGCGCGCTTTGCGGTGAAAAAAGTTTCTTTTTCACTGCTATTCACCGCTAATCTTACATTATTTTTTGACCAATTCCCGATCTGGGACTTTTTTTATTTCTCCTAATTAGTTTTTATCGTTTAATGGCACTTAATCGATGATTACGCCCCAACCGAATTAAGTATTGTAAAAATGGGATCAGCAACAACTCTTTTAGTCACTGTTGTTGAGCTCAAACGCTTTTGTTAATGTTCGCTTATAGTTATATCATCTAATGCCTACTACTCAAAAAATTTTTGAAAGAGAAAGTGATTTTCGCTGAATAAAAACTCGAATTTGATATCTTTTCTATATATTGAAATGGTCAATGAAAACAATCGTTTAAAGCTGACCATAACAGCTTTAAATGACATAAATCAGTCAATTGAATACTTTTTTCAGTTTTTTGTGTACCTGATGACTCTGGTCTTTGAGCGAAACCTAAACCATCGGGAAATTAATCAGTTCAATTGATTTTGAGCTGAAAAAGCAAAAAAAATGTATTTCCTTTGTCAGCCATTTTTAAAATTTCAAGTTCCTTTTCAATTCAATTTGTTGTTGAATTTTGAAAAAAACTGGTGCTATATCAAGCTACGCTAACTTCATTTTAACATTCGTTTTTGTTATTGAAAGTTTGAGAAATGAGCGTAAAACTGAAACGTGCAGACAGAGTTAATTGTCTAAAAAAACTTTGTGGCAGTCAATAAGGCTTAAAAGTTGTCTCATCAAACAACGATTGATTTCACTGAAATAGATGCAAACACCAATAAATTGAACCTTTTTTGTTTTTTGATGAGCTTTTTTGAGGTTTTTTTTCCCTGAAATAATAGGCAAATTTATGACATAAACGGCAGAAAGCATAAAAAAAATGCAAAAGTTCATTTTTACTACAACTTACATTTTAATGTACTAGCTTTAAGCCTTTCCACCGTGAACAATATTGGGCAAATATTACGCTAAAAATGTAATAAAAATTAATTTTATCAGAAGTAAATAGTAATCATGAGCTTTGGGTTTGCAAAGATAAGAAGTCTGACATCTTTATGAAACACTTGTGCATACATAGTGAATTAATCTTTCCAAACAGACAATTGGTCACCATGGAAGTGCAGCGCTTGTCACGTGTCTTCTGCAATGGAGTTTTCTGTTTTGTGTGACCTATGGGATCTATTCTGTTTCGGACCCCCCCCCCCCAGTGTTTTTTATGACCCCCAGTTGCAAACTATATGTTGTTATATAGCACGTTACTATGTAAGAAAATATCACGTGCGCCTGGGGGTCATAAAAAATTTATGCGCACTAAGCAGGGGGGGGGGATAGAATAAATCCTACCTCTGAAACAAGATATTCGACGAAAAATGCATTTGGAACTAATTTTAACCAATCAAACAGTCAAAAAATGTGGAAACGTTTTCAGTTCGAAAAAGAGGAAGCGTTGAATATCAATCAGTTGAATTTTTTAGAGTCTTTGTTCGGCTTATTTTGTTAATTTAGTGAAAAAAAATCATTATACTAATGTAAGATACGGAGAGAATTAGGGCGAATGCAGCATAAAAATCCGTTTGATTAACTGAACACATACAAACTCGGATGTCTTTTTTGTGGCCCAAATTTTGTGCAAAACTTTTGCAAACGTAGCATGAATAATATATTTAACTTATTTTAAACAGTTGAACTCACTGACATCAAACAACCTGTTCTTTAAAAGAAGTATGACATCATTAAAAAATGAAAACACGGTTGACGCGCATATTGAGAAACCTGAAAACAAAGTTGATTTTTTGTATTCTTGACCTGTTTTGAGCTCTATCGATTCATTTTCTTTACATAACATAAAACAATTCAATTATCATTTTTTTCATCTTATCTGAGGGCGGGGATGGGTTCACACGGATGGTTATTTTTAAGAATAAGCAGTTGTTTTAAGAGGCATTGGGCGGCCGACGTGTATCTAAATCCTGTGTTTATGGCTATTTTTAGGTTTTTCAAGTTTCATAATTCCTTAACAAGTGCATTTTCAAGTCTAATTCTTACCCGCCTTTCCATTTTCAAAAATCACACTAACAAATAATAAATTCACTGAGCCCTAATTACAAGTAAGCTTAAATTACTTGAGCCTTGGGCAAAAAAATGAAGTTTAATTTTGCGTTCAGTTAACGGAATAAATTTATCAACTTTACCAACTTATTACAATTGATATGAATTTTTGCAATATACTTTAAACGTAACGCTTGAGTATTTTTTCAGCAGTTGCAATTGCTTAAATTAGATTTAAATAAAAAATAGCAAAATTTTGTTTTTTAACGAAATTTCTAACACCCGAGGCTCTAATATGGTAGCTTGAGTATTTCTCAAGCTAAATTTATTCAATTTCGACTGCTTTTTCGATGCTATTTTCAACTTATTTAATTCACTTAACCATTATTTAATGGCTATCAGTCAAAAATTGTAAAACATTTTTAAACTGGACTATAGCATATGAAAGGACGAGTTGCAATGAAACTGCTACAAGTCAACGAATTTATTTCATCACATATTCATTTGGTTAGCGGTCTTTTTTTCGGATGAGATAAAGCTAATAGCTGCAAAAAAAACCCGCTTAATGCATTTTTATGTAATTTTTTTTTGCTATTTTCTTTGTCATTTTTTTGGGAAAAAATTGAAACATTTAGTCTAAACATTGCCGTACAAAAAAATTCTAAAAAGACGAACAAAAGTTATTAAACGACACTCACTTTCCTTTGAGAATAGGCATGATTAATTGAGTTATTGTATAAAGCATGCATTTCAAACTGATATATATATATATATATATATATATATATATATATATATATATCAATGGACACAATTTTGACACGAAAGATGATTGCAAATGAGTAGTAAATTTTATTTGAGATCTCTTCAGTGGACTAATGTGGGCTATTTCTAATTCGACTACAGCCTATTTCAACAACGTTGTTACTAAAAATTATTCTGTTAAGCCCCGGGTCGAGGTGTCACCGCTAAAAATTGCTAAAAGATGTAAGATTTTGATGAATTTGAGTAAAAGTGTAAGATTTGCTTTCAATGCGATGAATGCGGTGAAAAAAAATTTATAAGCGTTGACAGAAAATTTTTCACCACTACCAGCAAAATGCGGTGAAAAATAATTTTACCGCGAAAAGCGCAAATCTTACAAATCTTACAAGTATCTTGCAAATATCAATGAAGTAAGTGACAGATGACGCAGTGGAACACGAAGTTGATGACTTGCAGGAGGTGAGAGGTTCAAACCCGTGTACTACACTTTCTCTTTTGAAAGAAATCCAGTGGATGCGGTGAAGAAAAATTTTTCACCGCTCAAAACCGCAAAAATTCACCGCATTCAACGCTAAAAGATGCGCGCGCTTTGCGGTGAAAAATGTTTCTTTTTCACTGCTATTCACCGCTAATCTTACATTATTTTTTGACCAAATCCCGATCTGGGACTTTTTTTTATTTCTCCTAATTAGTTTTTATCATTTAATGGCACTTAATCGCTGATTACGCCCCAACCGAATTAAGTATTGTAAAAAATGGGATCAGCAACAACTCTTTTAGTCACTGTTGTTGAGCTCAAACGCTTTTGTTAATGTTTGCTTATAGTTATATCATCTAATGCCTACTACTCAAAAAATTTTTGAAAGCGAAAGTGATTTTTGCTGAATGAAAACTCGAATTTGATATCTTTTCTATATATTGAAATGGTCAATTAAAACAATCGTTTAAAACTGACCATAACAGCTTTAAATGACATAAATCAGTCAATTGAATACTTTTTTCATTTTTTGTCTACCTGATGACTCTGGTTTTTGAGCGAAACCTAACCATCGTGAAATTAATCAGTTCAATTGATTTTGAGCAGAAAAAGCAAAAAATTTATTTGTTTTGTCAGCCATTTCTAAAATTTCAAGTTCCTTTTCAATTCAATTTGTTGTTGAATTTTGAAAAAAACTGGTGCTATATTAAGCTACGCTAACTTAATTTTAACGTTCGTTTTTGTTATTGAAAGATTTAGAAATGAGCGTAAAACTGAAACGTGCAGACAGAGTTAAGCGTTTAAAAAAAACTTTGTCCCAGTCAATAAGGCTTGAAAGTTGTCTCATCAAACAACGATTGATTTCATTGAAATAGATGCAAACCAATAAATTGAACTTTTTTTGTGTTTTGATGAGTTTTTGGTTTTTTCCCTGAAATAATAGGCAAATTTATGACATAAACGGCAGAAAGCATTAAAAAAAATGCAAAAGTTCATTTTTACTACAACTTACATTTTAATGATTTAGCTTTAAGCCTTTCCTCCGAGAACAATATTGGGCAAAAATTACGCTAAAAATTGTAATAAAATTTAATTTTATCAGAAGTAAATAGTAATCATGAGCTTTTGGTTTGCAAAGATAAGAAGATCTGACATCTTTATGAAACACTTGTGCATACAGAGTGAATTAATCTTTCCAAACAGACAATTGGTCACCATGGAAGTGCAGCGCTTGTCACGTGTCTTCTGCAATGGAGTTTTCTGTTTTGTGTGACCTATGGGATCTATTCTGTTTCGGACCCCCCCCCAGTGTTTTTATGACCCCCAGTTACAAATTACATGTTGTTATATAGCACGTTACTATGTAAGAAAATATCACGTGCGCCTGGGGGTCATAAAAAATTTATGCGCACTAAGCAGGGGGGGGGGGGATAGAATAAATCCTACCTCTGAAACAAGATATTCGACGAAAAATGCATTTGGAACTAATTTTAACCAATCAAACAGTCAAAAAATGTGGAAACGTTTTCAGTTCGAAAATGAGTGACTTCATTGGAAGCGTTGAATATCAATCAGTTGAATTTTTTAGAGTCTTCGATTGGTTTATTTTGTTAATTTAGTGAAAAAAATCATTATACTAATGTAAGATACGGAGAGAATTAGGGCGAATGCAGCATAAAAATCCGTTTGATTAACTGAACACATACAAACTCGGATGTCTTTTTTGTGGCCCAAATTTTGTGCAAAACTTTTGCAAACGTAGCATGAATAACATATTTAACTTATTTTAAACAGTTGAACTCACTGACATCAAACAACCTGTTCTTTAAAAGAAGTATGACATCATTAAAAAATGAAAACACGGCTGACGCGCATATTGAGAAACCTGAAAACAAAGTTGATTTTTTGTATTTTTGACCTGTTTTGAGCTCTATCGATTCATTTTCGTTACATAACATAAAACAATTCAATTATCATTTTTTTCATCTTATCTGAGGGCGGGGATGGGTTCACACGGATGGTTATTTTTAAGAATCAGCAGTTGTTTTAAGAGGCATTGGGCGGCCGACGTGTATCTAAATCCTGTGCTTATGGATATTTATAGGTTTTTCACGTTTCATAATTCATTAACAAGTGCATTTTCAAGTCTAATTCTTACCCACCTTTCCATTATCAAATATCACACTAACAAGTATTAAATTCACTGAGCCCTAATTACAAGTAAGCTTGAATAACTTGAGCCTTGGGCAAAAATTGAAGTTTAAATTTGCGTTCAGTTAACGCAATAAATTTATCAACTTTACCAACTTATTACAATTGATATGAATTTTTGCAATATACTTTAAACGTACCGCTTGAGTATTTTTTCAGCAGTTGCAATTGCTAAAATTAGATTTAGATAAAAAATAGCGAAATTTTGTTTTTTAACGAAATTTTTAACACCCGAGGCTCTAATATGGTAGCTTGAGTATTTCTCAAGCTAAATTTATTCAATTTCGACTGCTTTTTCGATGCTATTTTCAACTTATTTGCGGTGTATTTTTTTAAACAGTAGCAGAGAAAGAGAAAAAAAGTGTTATTAAATCACCCCGAAAAATGTTAGCTCTGTTAAATATAATTGGCTCATCCGACCCAATAAGCATTTAATTACCAACTATTTGCTTCCCACAAACATATCACAGGAAAAAATTGTTTTTTATTTACGTGTAAAAACAGACAATTAACCGAAAAAGTTCACACTTAACTAAATTTATTGCTGAAAATTGTACTTATTGAATCATATCTCATCAAATTTTGCTCAGAGGTTTAACAAAATCAGAAAACTTCAAATTTGATTTTCTATTAACTCTGATGTTTAACCTCGTTTGAAAAATTTTGGTTATTTTGGATTACATCGTAGTTGCACCTCTATCACTGTCTACGCAATTCAGGTACGTTTAGTTTGTTTCCAGCTGCGCAAATTTTTATAGACTTACTGTATGTTTCTTAAAAATACATTTTTAAAGCGTTTCTTAACATATGTTAGTAACTGAACTTACTATACCTAAATTCAGCATTGAAAAATCTAATGAAGTTACAATAGTTACGAGGCTAACGAGATCACTACCATCTACCCCAGAACTGTGAGTAAATTTATTGCATAGTAAACTTGACTGCAGTTTTTCATTGTTCAAAATGTCGAATGTATAGTTTAAACGCTTCTCAAATTATTTAGTAAAGGGCATGTAAACAGCGGCCACTCATTGGGCAAAACTTTAGTGCGTATCTTAATTTTTAACCTTAGATTTGACTTTTATCGAAAGAGCCCTGGAAAAAAATGACTTCATATTGAAAATAATCCTTTATTACTGAAAAAACTTGATCGCGAAGTTTTAGATATGGGCATATAATTGGTTAGCATGCTTAATGAGGAAGGTGAGTTCTTTTTTGCTGATTTTGAAATTTACTTTATTTTTTTTGTTTCCTAGACCGAAAATGGGCATTGGCGACGTCCCAATAGCCCTGAAGAAAACTGGGCTAGTTGAGCATCTGGTTGTGAGTGGAACCCGCCCACGTGTTGACAACGACTCTGACCCGCGTGACGAAATTTCAATTGCGACAATATTTTACCCAGTTGTATTTCTACTTGGAATGCTGTCAAATTTATGGGTTTTGATGACAATATGTCTGACGAGAAGGAGAAATCTAACCCGAACCGTGATTCTGATAGCGAACATGTCAATTGCAGACCTTTTGATGTTGTTTACGGGTGGCTATTTACGGTATTATGACAAAATTGTTTTCTTAGCCAGCGCTGCTATGTGTAAAGTGTTCAATGCTGCCGACATTATGTTATTACAAGTTTCAAGTTTGACTATTTTAACAATGGCTTATGAGCGACTAATCATGGTTACGGACCGTGGGAACTTGACTAGAGAGCGGGATTATAAAAAACAGCTTATATTATGTGGTATAATTTGGGCTATTGGAGTTTCAGTTTCGATTCCAGCTGCTTACTACGCGACCCTGCACAGCAAAATAATTGCGTGTGTATCCACATACTCCAGAAATTATGGAAAGGGTTATAACTTGGGTCTTTTCCTGACAACCTATTGCATTCCAGGACTTCTGATAGCCGCTATATATTCTCTGATAGTTTGGAAAACAAAATCAATTCTGTCGCTTGTGTCCAGCAACAGTGAGCATCAAAGCAGAGTTTTCCGGATGCTGGCGGCTCTGGTCACTGTTTTTTGGGTATTCCATTTCCCATTTTGGCACTGCATGTTCAGAGCTTTCTGGGGATCGGGGGCCGACGTCTGCTCGAAGGCTAGTACTCTCCATTCTTGTAGACGTGTCTGGACAAAACAGTCCCAGGAAAAAAAACAGTCCTAGAGAAAACTGTCCCAAATTTCAAAATATTCCCAGACCAAAACGGTCCCAGACAAAATAGTCCAAAGAAAACAGACAAAACAGTCCCAGGCAAAAAAGTCCCCAATAAAACAATTGTAAATATAATCTAAAAACAATTGACAAACATGATCTATGAGTTAGGCTTCTAATCGCAATGCTTTCATTTGATATCAATTAGGACTGAAACAAAATTTGGTTTCAAAATATGTTAGTTTGCACAAACTATGTTGTAATCGGCGTATTTTTTGTTCAAAGAAATATAATCATATGAATACCTCAAGAGGTTTCTTTGTTAATTGATGTGCATATCTTTGATTATATCCTTACCTCGGACTATTTTGTCTGGGACTGTTTTGTTTGTTTTCTTGGGACTATTTTGTCGGGGACTGTTTTGTCTAGGAATATTTTGCTATTTGGGACTGTTTTGTCCGGGATTGTTTTGTTTGGGACCCTTTTTTTCTGTTCACCCTTGTAGACAATATTAGGTTTAATTGGCTACGGCAAAACTATTGCAGAGATTAATAGGATTACAAATAATTACTTGGGGTGTGATGTAATATGGAAAAATGGAACGAATATCCAAACGGATAATCCTTGAAAACATTTTCTGTGATGTTTTGAAAAATTTTTTGAAAGGAAATAACCATTGATGATGTCATGGATATGCAAAGAAAACGGAAACGCTATTTGAGAAATGTTTTTGTTATGGCTAGTTCCAAAGAAGTGATAGCTGCTTATGTACTAACCGAGAACAGACCTAACAAAAAACATAATTACAGACATAGATTACAAAAATAAATACTTTTGCATCATTCTTGAAAAATCTGGCAAGATGGCAACCGGTAAAAGACTCAGATTGTTTCGTTTTACCAGCTGTGGATGGAGGGATCAATAGTGTTCACGTATGTCAATGCGGCTGTGAACCCTATTTTGTACTCCATACTCACGACCAGCAACTGCTCTCCCTCTGGTATCACATGCGACATCGCCGAATATGGACCAGAAGATGATGATGACATTGACCCTGATGGTATCGAGGGTGCAGGTGGGGGAGGGGGTGGGGTCAGTCACGGTGAAGCTCAAGCATTACGCACATGTGAACACTTTTATGCTCGGCGGTGCGTACACTGTGATGTCATTGATAGAAACTCACCCAATGGGCATAGAGATCAAATTGTCAAAAACACGGTTGACTGCCGTCGGCAACAGGAATCACGAGTGGAGAATACTAAAACTATCGTCAATCAATCACCTTCACGTTATCTTTCAGCTGCGTGAGTTTGTGAAGAGTAATTACACAACTATTGTTAAATTTGAGAAATTAAATTTTAGTTAAAGATATTAATTCGGGTTTGCACGAGGCGATTTAATGAGAATGAGCTTTTATAGTTTCCCCGGTTTGAGTTCTAAACGCTAAAAATGAGAAAAGTTCAACAAATTATAAAATGTCGCTTCAAAATAGTTGCCGCTAAAACCGCACATCATTAAAAAATGTTTTTTAAAAAAAATTTGCGGCAATTTTGCCAAGGGTCATGATATTAGAGGAAAACGCGATAAATCAAGTTTTTGTCTGATATTCTGAGCTGTGAAATCTTTGTAGACAAAAAATGAATTTTTCACAGATATTTTGTGTTCATTACGCTAACAAACAATCACTTTAGAACGCCACGTGAATAACTTCAAAATGCAATAATTGACGTCATAGCGTATATGTTTTTTTGTCCTCCTTTTTAACTTGACTTCCATAACAAATTGGCCAGTGCCGCCCTCTCCAACTTAGCGGATACACATCATTTCGAAGCCCCATCCACACATTACGTCGCAAAAATCAAATAAAAGCAAGCATACTTGTTTTTATACGGCCCACATCTTAAGATTAGAGATATATGTGAGCACGGAAAACAGTGTAAGTCAGATAAACTTAGTTCAAATTCGAAAAAATTTGTGAATATCCTTCATGTTTGTCCAGACTTTGTGCTTTTGGGCTGTCTTCGAACAAAAAATGCTTACGAAGTACCAATTAAGACGATGTCAAAGAAAGCCTGATTGGTTTTTAATAAGGAAAATGTTTTTCATTTTAGTAATTGATGATTTAAAAGGCAAATTGCTGGTTTGAACGTACTCATAACATGTTAATTAACAAAACTTAGTTTGAGTGTAACTATGTCTTAGATCATCTTAAATACAGATCTCTAGGTGTAGGCCAATTAAATGCAAAAGACCATGGAAAATAGTGATATAAATCGGGGACAAATGTGACGAGGTAATATTGTATTTGTTCCCGGTCAAATTGACCGAAAAAGGCCATTTTTTCCGGCGTATTGCAAGTGCTATATTAATAAACGACTATTTGCTATATGGAATTTAAATTTTCGAGAGTGATTTACTGCGTAGCGCCATAATGATAAATCAATTTTGCTACGAGCATTAAAATTCTCCTAAAATAAACAAATCAAGAGTGCAAAACTCAAGCTTGTCTGTCAATAGGAAGCAAATGAAAATGGTTTTACAAGGCTTTCAAAAGAGTTAAGGAATTAAAACAGCGCCTAATAAGGTCATTTAATCAGAATTCGTCATTTTGAATCAGAGCTGGTAAAACTAGCCTATTCTCTACAGAAACCACTGATGATTTTCCAACCTAAAAACTTACGCCACAATTATTATGGTGAACATTTTGGTGACGGTGATGATGCCTTGCGGTTTTCGATGTCATTACTTTTTTTACCTGTTTCAGTTTTCAGGTCAGGGTAAAGTTTTTATTTTCAGTGATAAAGGATTTTCACCACAAAAAACTTTTTCAAGTCTTGCAGGTTAAGTTATGTGAACTTGATTAAAAACAAAAGAAATAAATGGCTCGTGCAGCTGCTTTCACTTCATTCACTGCTAATGATAAGAGAGCGTTTTATTAAAAGTTTTTCTGAGAATTCTTGACTCTGGCAAAAAACCTAAACTATGTTGAATAAGGTGAATCAGTACTAGTAGAAACAGAATTTAAATACGAAAGTTTTGAATTTACCGAGAGTTAACTGACTAGCTGTGCTGGTTAAAATTTGACTAGCGAAACATGTTACATTAAAAAACACATTCCAAAATGCATTTTCATGAGATAATTTGGGTTCAATATCCGAAATGGCAAAAATCAAATTTTTTGCGTTTTGTGGAAACTATTGACATGTTTCCTATATATTTTTTCATTTTTTAAGACCATTTTTTGCACTGGAACACAGTTACTCAAAATGTGGAGACAAGTTATTTATAATTTGTAAAAAACCTACTTTTTGTAATAAGTCTTCAAGGATAGTGATAAGCCAACTCCACTAATTTGAGCGTTCAGTTAGCCTATAACTTTACTGAACGAATTTTAATAGAATTCAGACCGAATTTAACGATTTAATTGTTCTTGTGCACAGTGCTCTTGGTAATCGCAAAACTGCTATTTGTCTATTTAATTCGCAA
>NC_134469.1:83086061-83131759 GCF_964194025.1 Convolutriloba macropyga
GTGTGTATGTGTGTGTGTGTGTGTGTGTGTGTGTGTGTGTGTGTGTGTGTGTGTGTGTGTGTGTGTGTGTGTGTGTGCATTGTTGTGTTTATATTTGTGTGTGCGTATGTGGTGTGGTTTGTGTGATCGTTTTTGTGTGTTTGTTTCTTTGTGTGTGTATGTGTGTGTGTGCGTGCGTTTGTGTGTGCTTGTTTGTTTATGTGTGTGTGGGTGTGTGTGGGTGTGTTTGAGTGCGCGTTTGTGTGTGTTTATTTCTGTGTGCGTATGTGGTGTCGGCATGTGTTCGTATTTGTGTTTGTTTTTGTGTGTTTGGTTGTGTGTTGTTAGTGTGCATGTGCGTGTATGTGTTTGGGTGTGTGTGTGTGTGTGTGTGCGTGTGTGTGTGTGTATGTGTGTGTATGTGTGTGTATGTGATTGTTTGGGTGGGTGTGTGTGTATGTGTGTATGTGTGTGTATGTGTGTGTATGTGTGTGTGTCTGTTTGTGCAGAACACGGATATGGTAGCCAAGACTGGGTAATCATTTTGAACCCAAGAAACCGCTGCTCTTTCACACTGAGGAACGCCAGCCCGAGAGATCTTGAACCCGGAAAATTGTTAAACCCCTTGCACCCTCTGAGCAGAACATTTTAGCGCTTTGATCGTGTGTTTAGTTGGGTATTTAAATCAAAAACACCCTAATCCTCAACCACCTTGGTACTCTTAACTATATCGGCTCTAGTATTGGGGCCGGTTGCATGTATAGTATACTAGTAGTGGATAAAACAAGGATTCCGACCATCAGTAAAATTTGTCCCTTTCTCCTAACGCTAATCGCGCATGTCGAATCGGGCCAAATTTTACTGTTTGTTGAATCCCTTGTTTTATCCACTACTATATTCACCACTATAAATACATACTACACGCACAATTTTGTGTACAAAATTGTACATAGCTAGTATAATTTATGCAATTCATACACTAATATCCAAAAGTTCTCAAAGCTAGATTTAAGCCCAATTTCATATCTAATATGCCAAACTATACTGCCAAAAAGTTTTTTTTCAATAGAATCGGATGGACTGAAAATAACTCAAAATTGCTTAGAATTGGATAATAAGAAACAAGTTTCTTCAAAATTTTTGACTTTAACCAGGAGACGATTGATCTATGATGTTTAACTGAGTGATTCTATGTACCTGGTTAAATTTTTGAGCCGAGTTTTGTGAGGTCTTGATAAAAGGTTGACTCGCCTTCACCACGCTACGGCAGTACTGCTCGACCTTTCTTAATGGCAACTGTGGGGGAGGGTGCAACTACAGAATGCTTGAACACTTTTAATTTTAATTATTAGGCTGACTGAAGTCTAATATCAAGCTGACTGAACAATTTTAATGTATCATTTTACAGTTTTTGTAGTGAAGTGAAACTCATGATGAATAGCCAAAAAATGCCGTGGAGAATATAGGTCACCACGTGGAGAATTATTCTAGAACATTCTTTTTTCTAGAATGTTCTGACGTGATTTTTAATTTAAAATTAGTTATCATTTCCCAAGTAATTACATGTTTTAAAGTAAAATAATAATTAAATCCTTCTATTAAATTGAATGATTTGTATAATCTATTAAAAATTAAATTAAGATTTTAATAAATACTCACTTTACTAGTTAATTTTTAAGGGTTTCTTATATTCGAAATTTTCACTTGTTTGATTTCATTCTGTTAGTGGTGGTGGCTTTCATTGTCAATGGTGGCGGCCATTTTAGCATGACATGCACTTTTCATTCGATCTGCTAAGCAGTTGGGGAACCAAGGGCGGAGCCCCTTTCACTGATGTGTAATGCGATGTTAAACCAAGATTGTTGACTTATGTTAAACCAAGATTGTACTATTAGTGGTTGCTAAATATGAAAGGAAGCGAACAAAAAGAGCACAGTCAAAAACATTGATATCGGTGGAAACACAGTGATTAGTGTTTTTCTATGTCTTCTTGAATATTATACTTATAAACATGCTCTCTGAATTGATTTCTAGTATGACCATATCTATATCTATGAAGATAAATACATAGTCTATATTTCCTATTTCTAAATCTATATAATGATATATGTTTATAAACATTACACATACTACATGTTAGATATTGATCAGGATCAGAATAATGATATCCCAAATGTTCTATATAATCTTTCACTTTGACGATATTTTTACATACATAACAAGAATATTCTAATTCTTTACAATTATTACAACATTCTTTCCAAGGTTTAGTTATGCATTTATTGCATTTCATTTTTATTTTTCGAAAAATAATTTTTTGATTATTTCTCTAAATAAATACATCATGTCTCAATCAACTAATACTAGTGTCATAAACTTCTGCGATGTCTGTAATCTATCCTTTGAATCAAAGAAGGATTTATACAGACACCAATCTTATGATCTCAAACATAAGGAACTGTTGGAGAAAATGTTTGTGTCTGAAGAAGAAGAAATCTTGGAGAGGATGTATAATCCGGATGAAGATGATTATATTATTGAAACTAGGGCTAAAACTAAAACAGAAACTAAATCAGAAACTGAAACTGAAAACAAAATCTATTCTAAGATTAGGTTTATATGTAAAGAATGTCATGAAGAATTTAGAAATAAAGTAGCTCTAACTACTCATTCATATAGTCACTATCGCATGTATCTAGAAAACACAGAAGAATTCGATATAAACTCAAGTCAGAACATGAGAGAATTTTATTTTACTGATAAAGGTGGGAATTACATTGAAGATTTAGATGAAGCAACTAATTACTCTTTAGAAGAAATTAAAAACTGTTACCAGTTTCGTAAAGTTAAGAATTTAAATATAAGATCACGGCTGGATGTGATTATATGAAGAGAACCAAAGAAGAAGTTAAAACTACTAAAATATTTTTCAATACTGATTATATTAAAAATAATGCAATATATGAATATGGCGACTTCAATCGGTGGCTAGATTTCGAAAAGGAAATATATGAAGGTTATGGTTATGATTTCGAGTTTCTTGGAATAAGAAGTATTCAGTTAAACATTGAACCAACTAAAGCGTCTATTGGTAGTTATATAGATTTACCTCCTGATATCAAAAACTCTAAATCGATATTAAATATACGTTGTTATAAATACAATTGCTTACAACTAACTATAACTGCTTGGCTACATCCCGCCCCACACCATGCAACTCGAGAAAGTAAATATGTAGATAAGCTAATTGAACCAAGACAACAACATGAAGATGATTTTGCTTATATAATAAGAATAAAGAAATTGTATTATATTAATATTTGGGTATACACACCTTGTGGTAATGGTAAAATAGAATTGTTTAAACAGGTGGATGATTTTAATAAAGACAGAAAAGATGTAAGAATACTAGTTTGGAGTAACGGTCAAATAGAACACTGTGCCCTAATAAAAAATATAGAAACCCTGTTAGAACGACAAAATAAAAATAACATAAAATATTATTATTGCGATAGGTGTACCTATTAGTTTAACTCACAAATTAAATATGATAAACACGAATGCAGCACCTCATTCAAACCAGAGATTGTTTGTCCTAAGAAAAAACATAATAATTTTATAAATGAACACAAACGTCAGAATATAAAAAATATTATAACTGCCGATATAGAATGTTGCATTGTTGAAGTCACAACTAATGACTGTAAATATGTAATAGCTGAACATATTCCAATAGCTGTGGGTTACACCTAGCAAGGTAACTTCAAACACTACTTCGGTCTAGGCTGCATCAAAAGATTTGCTAGAGATCTATTAGAAATAGAAACTGAGAATAACTTCAAACATAATGAAAAGATGATATTCACAGAAGAAGATAAATTATATCATGACACTAATAACACTTGTCATATTTGTAGTAAAACATGTATTAATA
This sequence comes from Convolutriloba macropyga, assembly GCF_964194025.1. NCBI lineage: Eukaryota > Metazoa > Xenacoelomorpha > Acoela > Convolutidae > Convolutriloba > Convolutriloba macropyga. Next base: position 83,089,975 of record NC_134469.1, read on the forward strand.
AAGTAAAGATCATTGTCATGAAACTGGTAAACATAGAGGACCAGCTTGTAAAATATCTAATCTAAGATACAAACAACAAAACTTCATTCCAGTAATATTCCATAATGGCTCTAGCTATGACTTCAACCTACTATACAGTGAACTCTTCAAACAGAATAATGATAAAAGAAAAGTGGATAACGTACCACTAGCTGCTGGTAAGTCTAAGATGTTTAGCATTGGTTGTCTCAAATTCTTAGATAGTTATAACTTCTTAGCTCTGTCTCTAGATCAAATCGCAAAGATATACGGATGTAAAACTAAAACCTTATATCCATATGAATACTTTGGTTTACAGTCATTGAAAACCACGACCAAGTCGTATAGTAGCAAAGCTACCTACCAAGAAGCTATAGGTAATCTAAAAATAGAAGACTTCAAATCCTCACTACATAATAAATTACCAACACAAGAAGAAGTAGATAACTTTAATAATGAAAACAGTCATAAAACTGGTAAAGATCTAACTATAGAGTATTTACAGAATGATGTGGAAATATTATACTATTGCATGACTGAATATGTTAAACTAAGCATGAAAGAATTCAAGCTCAATCCCCTACACTATGTAAGTCTCCCAGGTTATAGTTTTGATTGTTGGTTAATGTCAAGCGGTGTAACATTAGATACATTACAAGATAAACAAATGCTAGATGATTTTGTTGGAGCAAAGAAAGGTGGTATTTGTGGAATAATGGGAGACAGATATATAAATAATCAGGGAAGCTGCTTCGCAGATAGTAATACTAATACTAATGCTAATATTAATGATAATACTGATACTAATACTAATACTAGTACTAATACTAATACTAATCAGGGAGCCTGCTTCGCAAATACTAACGATAAAGTTATTAATAGAAATATATGTTACATAGACGCAAACAACCTATATGGTTATGCAATGATGCAAAAGTTACCTTATAAGGATTTTGAGTTTATTACTACTACTACTCTAGATGTAATATTGAATACTCCAGATGATAGTGATCATGGTTACTATATAGTTTGTGATATTCATTATACTAATGAATGTAAAGAGAGAACAGAACAGTTAGCACTAATGCCCAATAAGAGAAAGATAAATGATAATGAATTGGGATACCGACAAATAGAGAAAAGTAAAGCAAGATCCGAGAAATTAATCTTAGACCAAAACAACAAAACAGAATATATGATTCATTATAGGATGTTAAAGTTCTATGTTAAGATGGGAGTAAAAGTAACAAAAAAACATAGAGTAATTAAATTTAAACAAGATTATATATGTAGCGATTATATACAAAATAATACAAATAAAAGAGCAACAGCTAAAACTGAAGCAGAAAAGGATGTAAGGAAATTAATGAATAACTCTTTATATGAAAGAATGTGCATGAATTCTCTACACTTCTTTCAAAGCAAGTTCTTGCATGATGAAGAAAAGATAATGAAAAGTGTAAGCAAACCAACATTTAAGAATATAACTAGATATAGAGAGTATAGCCAAATAGAATATATAAAGAAAAAAATAGAATATGATCCAGTATATGTAGGTGTTACTATCTTAGAATTAAGTAAATTACACATGTATGATGTATTCTATAATATTCTTCAACCATCTCTCAAAGATCTACAACTCCATTATATGGATACTGATAGTTTTGTATTAAGTTTTACTGAAGGTAATGTCGACAATGAACACATGGATTTAAGTAATCTAGAGCCCCCTATCAAAACAAATAATAAAGTCCCTGGTAAAATCAAACATGAAATGGGAAGTAAGATCATAGAAGAGTTTGTGGCCTTAACCCCAAAGGCATATAGCTTTAAAGATTATCCCAACAAAACTAAAGAGAAAGGAATAAAGAATTGTAACAATGCTAAACATGAGGAGTATTATAATGCACTAATGTATAACACAGAGAGAAGCGTAGATGAATGTAGAATACAAAAAGTTAGTGATAACATGACAACAACAAAAACAAGTAAGATTAGTCTAAACACATTTGATGATAAAAGATTTTATGTAAATAATATTAAAAGCTATCCTCATGATGAGAATCTATATCTATTCAAAAGAGATTTAATAAAAATGATCCGCCAAGCATCATTAGATGGAGACAAAGACCTACTGGTTAATAATACTCTAGAACTAACCATTAATGATGATAGAAAGTTAATTGAAGTTGCTTTTATAATATATAATGAGCTTTGTTAATTTTTATAACAAATAATTGTTGACCTAATTCATTCATTACATCCATATGGTTGGTAGTTAGTATATTATAAATAATTATCTGAGCCATATATTTTTCCATAATCTCTCCCATGATTGTATTCTTATATAGTGTAGCTCCAGTTATTATATTTTTTTTAAATTCTAGAAATTTTATTCTCTTCTTAGCCCCATCTACATATTTAGAATAAGTTGAAATTACTAAATCATCATGATTTGGTTCCTTAATATGAGCAATAAACTCATCTATAGTATTACAACGTCTTTTACAAGCTAAACATCTTTTTAGATTAAGAGAGAAGCTGTTTTCATTATCCATTTTTTACTCTTATTATAATTTTTCATTACATATAAAATGACTAAACTAGATAAACTTAAATAATCTAGAAAAACAAAACAGAAGAAATAGATTAGAAGATAAATTAAAACAACAAGAATTTTATGGTGAAATAAAAGATTTATTTGATCCTCTTACCAAAACTATCAGTGAAACTGCTTCGCAGAAAAATGCAAACAATGAACAGAATCTAGCTTCCAAGATTGGTGAAACGTTAATGGAGACTCAAGATATAGCACCAGTTTATGTTGATACAAAAACAGCCAAAATTCTTCATTACATGGGGGCTCAAACTAATCCTCAATTAAAATTAGAACTCATAGATTTACCCACTAGGAGATATAAAATGAATGGTGTTGATATAACTCTAGAGCAGGGTGCATTTTTAGTTAGGGATAAAGTATATGAGTTTTCAGAAGGATTTATTGATTTTCTTACTAAATCAAATGTAACATATGATGATAAAGTTGAGGAAGATGAAAACAAAATTAAAAGGTTTTTAAAGGATATTAGATATGATTTAGGAAAAGGGGATAAGAAAAGCGCTAGATATAGAACAATAAAACGTATAATGGAGGTAAGAGATGATATATTTAGCAGGGGATTAAATGGCAACCCAAATAATTTAGTAGAAAGACTAGAATTATTAATACTAGAAACAAAAGCTGGTCATGATGGATTATATGATGAAAAGCTAGATATATCTGAGCAACTATTATCTATGAATATTATTAATCAAGAACATTTAGATAATTTTATTTTTAACTATGGTAAATGAGCGAAGCTATCAGGGAACCTGCTTCGCAGATGACTATGTCCATAAATAAAATGATAGAAAAAAAAACAACAACAACTAGCTAAAGAAGTATTCAGTCCTCAAATAACAAAGTTTAAAAGACAAAGAATAATACCGCTATATAAAGATGAAACATGGTCAGCTGATTTAATTGATAAGTCATCTCTAAATAAATACAATAATAATTATAAGTTTATATTAAGAGTTATAGATATATTCACAAAATATGCATGGGCTATTCCATTAAAAAATAAATCTGGTTTATCTATAACTAATGGTTTTAAAATAGTATTAAGTGAACATCCACAAGGTGGCTCTGAACCTAGAAAACCAGAAAAGTTATGGGTATATAGAGGTAGTGAGTTTTACAATAAAACATTTAAATCTTTACTTAAAGAATATGGAACCGGCAAAGCCGCTTCAGGGATAGAGCTATATTCTACTTATAGTGATTTAAAGGCTGTATTCATAGAGAGATTCAATAGAACATTATTACACATAATAAATAAACCTATGTTCATCAATGGTGATGGTAATTGGGTAAATATATTAAATGATGCTGTTGTAACATATAACAATAACATTCACTCAACAATTAATATGACACCAGTTGATGCTTCTAATAATCCTGATAAAATTAAATACTATGTTAGTTCTACTAAAGCAACACCAAAATTTAAAGTTGGTGATTATGTTAGAAATGTAGATAAATGTAATATCTTCTCTAAAGGTTACACTTCTAATTGGAATAGAGAATTGTTTAAATTGAATGAAGTTCTAAAAACACATCCACCAACATATAAAATAGAAGATATTAATGGAGAGATAATAGAAGGCAAATATTATGAACAGGAACTATTGAAATCCGAGTTTGATTTTGAATCTAATAATAAGGTTTTGGAATCATTAAATATTTTTCTTAATATAAATAATGACAAGAAATAGATTTAACCAAGCGAAACGTCATATAGGGAATGGAAACAAATTAAAACTAAGTAAGGCTCGTGGGTTATTCCTAGAAGATAATGATGATGTTGATATGAAGGATACCTATAAAATTACAAATGTTCACCCTCCTAGAGATGAAAAAGATGTTGTTAATAAAGAGTATTGTGACAATTACTTATTATCCTCTTCTAATAAAATAGACATTTTAAGTAGAAACATAACTGAACTAAGAAAGGGTGACTTTGATAAAGTTACAATTAAAACATTACAACTAAATGAAACACAAGTTAAAGAAGAACTAATTAATGAGTTTATTGAATCAACAAATGAAGTCAGAAATACTGTTAAGTTTTGTAATAAAGTTGCTGCAGATACTATCTCTAAATATAATCAATTAAAGCAAGAATTTGATAATAATAAGTTTAATCAGAATATAACTCACATACACTTAGATGAAATGTTTACTAACGGTCTGAGAGAAATGAAAGAATACAATAAATCTCTTAGAGGTATTATAGTACAATATATAATTGATATACTTTTACAAAGTAAGTTACTTGATAATAAAGAGAAAGACAGACTTGAGATGCATTATAGTTTTAATCAAGAAGATATAATGAAAGAAATAGAAAGATTTTTTACTAATGAAAATAAGCAAAGCAATGACCAATCCAACAGCACCGAGTGAGAGATTACTATATCCAGATTTGTCATCAGTATCAGAAAGATTGATAAACGAAAAGATTCAAGCTAATAATAAATTTAACAACAAAATTAACATTATAAAAGATATTAGAAATTATTATGAAACTGAAACTAATAACTATAATAAGGAGTTAAGTAGATATAAGAATTATATTAACATAGCTGAGATAACAGAAATAGTATTATCATCAATAGCAACAACTGCAACAACAACATCAGTTTCATTAACAGGTATAGGATTAGCTTATTCTATACCAACAGCTTTTGCTACAGCAACTGTTTGTGGTTCATTATCAAAAACAATTAATACTAAAATTAGAAGTAAAATTATAAAGTATTCACAAATGTATATTTTAAGTAAACAGTTTAGTGATAAGTTTAATAAACTATATACTAAGTCAATGAATGATAATAAAATAGAAAATGATGAGTATAATGAATTTGTTAAGTTATATGAGGATTATAAGAAGAATAAGAAAAACAAGCTGAGTATCTTTTTAGATTAAAGATATTAGTGCTTAGTAATATCAATGTTTTTAGTAATAACAATATAAGTATTAATATTTATCCGCGAAGCGGTTACACTGATCGATAAATATATAATCATAATCATAAACATAATATAATCATAATATAATCATAATCATAATCATAATCATAAACATAATATAATCATAATTATAATCAAATAATTATCTTCCTATTTTACTTGCTATTTCTAATGCTCTTACTGGATTATTAGCTACTTTCTTTCCAAAGTTAACTGTAGCCCTACCAACACTTTTAAAGAAATCTTTAAGTCCTTCTGCTTCTTTTGTTGCATCAGATACTGTCATTGATTTATTCCTTCTACATAAAACACAATTACTTTTTAACATCTTAGTTCCTTTTGAAGTAATAGCTCCTCTTATATTAACAGTACCACTATAATGTCTACCTCCAACACAATATGAATTAGTTTTGAACTTATTTAAAAGACTCATTTCTATATATAAAAATAATGGAAGTTAAAAAGTATAATCCCTTTGTTATAATTAAACCCAAGCCTAAGCCTAAGGTTAAGCCCAAGCCCAAGGTTAAGCTTGAAGCTAGAGGCTTGGCTCTAGAGAATAAAAAGAAATTAGACATTTTTATGCTAATGGTTTTGTTGATATTAATAAGAAATAGTTAGGTATTAACAAGAGTAACAATTAGAGCTGACTAGCTATAAATATAAGTATAAGTATATGGTTATGTTTAAGTATAAGTATATAATTATAACAATAACTATATTATACTATAATTATAAATTATCGCTAGAGTTATATCTAAAATTATAATTATCGCTAGAGTTATATCTAAAATTATAATTATCGCTAGAGTTAAATCTATGACTTAAATTATATCTATGACTTAAATTATATCTATGAATTAAATTATATCTATGATATTATATCAACCATCTTATTACCATCACTATTAACACCAATAACCTTTCTAGTTAATACTAATGCATGACATATAACATCTGCAACTGCAGCACTAAATTTAAAATTAAGTTTTATTGGTTTTGGACCTATATGATCCCTTTGATATCTAGTATCGAATACATATATTCTATAATTACTTTTGAATGTTCTATGATTTATATATGGTTTTATATTAAGTGGTAGCCCATTATAATCTTTATTAAAGCTAACAATCTCTTCAAAAGCCTCATCATAATTATTGGTTCCACAATTAATATTCATTCTATCCTCAAGATAAAACTCACTACCAATCTTACAATAACATTCAGTAACATTCATTACATCAAATGTACTTGCATCATGAGTTTGTTCATTAACATTATCATTTTCAAAACCAACTATTATATATTGCGGTCTTTCCATACCACTTTCCATACCTAGATCAAACAAGAAGTTAGTAGCATTGGGTACATTCTTATAAAATGTCTTTCTTTAATAATAACTAAAGTCCACATTATTCTTTTTGTTTAATCCTTTTTGCACAATAATTTTTAATATCATTACTAGGATCAATACTAGGCACACACCATGATATATCTCTAATTTCTATATTACCATCATTAGCAACTTCACCAGGATTTGCATTAACTCTATATAGAGCTCTATCATTATTATTTCTTTTTAATATTAGTTTAAATCCTAAACCATATATAATCTTTTCCAAATCATTTACGAAACCAAATAGATCACTCATCTTAATCATCATATACATATGTCCTCGATGTGCAGCAATATGGTCACCCTTAAGTTGACTATCTCTATTGCCCTGATTTCTAACAAAACCACTCTCATATTCATCATCCGAACTAGTTAATAACCTATACATCAATAGATTAGGATGACAATGATCTATATATTCAATAGTCCTACCACCACTAGTTTCAAGCTTAATTGAACTAAACAATGCCATCATACCATAATTAAGTAATCTAATATTAGCATCATTAGCAAATACACCACCAGCATCATCTGATACAACAAACTCTATCTCTAGATATGAATCACGCAAATTTAAGTGATTCTCTTCTCTATTGAGTATGATATTAATATTGGTATTAACCGTATTCATTGTTGCTAGATTATTAGGTTTATATTTTATAATCTTACTTTTATGTATATCATCATTATAACCATAAGTTGTATCCAAATTAAAGTCCATTTTTATTAGATAAAAAATGACAGACAACTTGATTTTATATGAACTACAAAATATACACGAAGCTTTAACTAAAACTAAAGAAGAGTATACAATTTACTTTAGAATGATAAAACCAACAGAAAAGTTTAACTTTAGTGAACCTATACTTAATACAATAAAATTAGGTTTAATTAGATTATCTGTTTATAATTCGGTGTTTAATGTAAATAGGAGAAATAATCAATTCTTATATGCTAGTACTGTTATAGAAGATGATGAAGCTTTACCTCGGGCTCTTAGCTCTGACCCTAACCTTAACCCTATCTCTACCTCAAGCCCAAACATTACATCTATACTTAATTATAATTTTAAAGGAATCCCGTTGCTATATTCAACTATTACACCGGGAGCATATGAGTTAACTGACATAGCAGAATTAATAAAAGAAGAAACTGATGGTAATGTTATAATAGAACCTGATAAGAATACGATGAAATGTTTAATGGAAATAAAACAAGGAGCACTCAGCTTTGATATAGAAAGCTCACTAGCCTCATTACTAGGATTTAGAAAAATAATTTATAAAAAAGGTAGATACAAATCTCAGAAAATTATTGATATTATGCGTTTTAGTACTATTAACATTCATTGTATTGTGATATCTGGAGCTAAAGATAATGGTAAAGATACAGACATACTATATACTTTTAATCTAACTGAAACACCAGGTTACTTGATAAAAATTATACCAACTAATATCTTGTATCAAAATGTAACTAAAGATAGAATAGAATATATAGAATTTCATATCAAAGATGAGCATGGAAGACCTATAGACTTTAATGGTGATGTATTAAGTTTTACTTTACATTTGATTTAGACTTGTACTTGTACTTAGTCTTACACTTATACTTACACTTATATTTGTACTTAGACTTAAACTTAAACTAAACTATAAAACTCTCCGATCCCAATTAATTCTTAGTTTACCATTAATATTTTTTATTTTTAGTTATATCAATGACAATATAATTATAAGGCCGTTTCCATACCTTATTACATATATTAGCAAAATCATTATAACTAAGTTCAACATTAATAAAGAAATCTTGATATATTGATGCTAGGACTTTACCTCTCTGTTCAAATAAAACATATAGATTACAGTTCTCTCTAACACTCTGCCTATCCAGAGAGAACAGGTTTTGATTAAGATATATCATATTACAGTTATTATGTCTACCTCTACAAAAGTATTCATTAATAACTGGTTCTTTGGCTCTAACATCATCGAATATCATTAGTTTCTTTAAGTCTTTGGGTAGTTTATCAGGAGATGGTAAATCTTTTATATCTTTAATAAATTCAACATCTGCTTTTGGGTTTATTCTTTCTATACCGTGGTACTGATCACCAGTAGGTCCAATGATGTATAGCTTATCAAAGTATATACTAGCTAGAATTAGTTTTTTCAATAAGAATGTCTTACCACATTCACTAGGACCAGATATTATACGTCTTAAGTTATCTGGGAATGCGGCTTCAGTAATTATATCATCATCATTTAACCATGAATATAGATCATCATTTATGTTTACAGATATCGGTGAATTTGCAAACGAGCTTTGCTCATGGTTAACCAAACAACTCTGTTGAACCACTTCACGGATATTATTAGTAGGACTATTACTAATGCTATTACTATTGCTATTAGATTTAATCCTTTGATGTTTTTCACCAAATAGATATTTAAAATTATCATTATCATTATCATTGTCATTATCATTATCATTATCCTTATCATTAACATTATCATTATCATTAACATTATCATTATCATTATCATTAACAATATCATGAACATTATCATTATCATTATCATTAACATTATCATTATCCTTATCATAAACATTATTAGCAAAGCTACTTCGTAGATCATAATCATTATCATTATCAATGACATTATCTTTATCATTAACATTATCATTAACATTATCCTTATCTTTATCACCACCTCTACTACAACTTAAACAAAAACACTCATTATATATATTCCTGGATATTTACATTGATCAACTAGAATATTTAAAGCACCTTTAAATCTAAATCCTCTATCAATAAGATAGATCATATATAAACAATAAGCCCCACAATAAGATTCATCATATTGTTGTATTCTCTCATTAGAGCCTAGATCAACATATTTTTCTAAAAATAATGGTGGAGTTTCTACACCAAAACTATCAAAGTAATATGTTGGACCACCTTCTCTTCTTATAACTAAAACCCAATGTGTACCTTCAGTTGTATGTAGATTTACAATAATGTTAGAGTTAGGATCCCCGATACTATCTGGAGTTTGATCTCTCATTACAATCTCAATTGGTGTTAGACTTATATCTTTACCTATATCTTTTATTCTGATATCACTCATAGCATTATTATCAATATTAAATTTATTATTGAATTCCTCAAAAGTTAGGATGAGCATTTTTATATAATAAATTTATTAAATCTAAGTCTAATTATAAGTCTAAGTCTAAATCTAAATCAAATCTATATTTATTATATAAAAATGGAAACAGGTAGTGCAGTTTTTATTTTTATTATTATAATTGGAATTTGTTATATAATATATGAATCAAGACCAAGTAAATATACAAAATTAGAAGAAAACTTTGGTGGATTTATGAATAGGAGTCTAGTTAGATTTGAATATGAAAAGTCACCATTACATACTATTGTTTATGGTGGAACTGGTACAGGCAAAACATATTTTATTAGACAATATTTAAAGTTATACTTAGACCGTGATCAAGTTCAAGATCAAGTTCAAGATCAAGTTCAACATCAAGTTCAAGATCAAGATCAGTTCAAGATCAATTTCAAGATCAAGTTCAAGATCAAGTTCAACATCAAAAACAAGATCAAGATCAAGTTCAAGATCAATTTCAAGATCAAGTTCAAGATGAAGTTCAACATCAAGTTCAAGATCAAGTTCAAGATCAAGACCAAAGGTCCATAGTTATAGTTTGTAAAGATGACAGAGGCTGGATAGATCCTGAGTCTAATAAGTTTTATACTGGGTTTAATAAATGTGATATAAATATAATCACAAAAAATAATATGCATAAATTTAAAAATTGTGTAAAAGTACTTGATGATATGGGTGATAGGTTAAATAAGGATATAGGTTATTTTTTTACTGAAGGTAGACATTATAATATTCAAATGATTGTAATGTGTCATAAACCAGCTCAAATAATTAATACAGCAAGAATGAGTTGTGATACTATTTATTTAACAACTTATAATGGACCTGACCTATTTAAAAACTTTAATGAGATATATAAATTTGAACATGACTTCAATAAAATAATTAGTGAATTAAATAGTAAGTATTATAACTATACAGATGGAATGTCAGATGAACTTCGTTATGGTATAATTAAATATAATAAAAAGGAAAATACTTTTATTATTCTTAGTAGTAATAGAACAATGATATATGATTCAAGAGTTGGTTTCCTTGATTTGAAAGCTCTTAGTTTATAAGATGATTTAGAAAGAGAAGATATAAATAAACTTATAGCATATATGAAACCACTAATGATTAATGCAACAGATAGAAATGTTATTAATCATGATAATTATCACTTTTATTTTAATAAACTTCTTACTTTAAATAATATTAAAATTCAGAATGATGTTTTAACAAAAGAGATGATTAAGGGAAATGGTATGAAAATTTTATCAAATATTGGTGGAATTATGGGCACAGGTTTATTTATATTTAATTGTTTTCATCCTGATTCAATATCAAGAAATGCTGGAACTGTAGCAATCGGAGCAAGCACAATGTTGAGTAGAGTAAATACATTAGTTAACGTTGGATATGGAGAAGAGTTGGAAGGTGAAACACGGACAAAGTCCGATTCCTCGATCTGCGAAGCAGGTTCCATGATCCAAGAGCAATATATAGATCGGGGAAGCAGTTATACTGATCAGTGTAATTGTGACTTCGTCAATGAAGAGATGGGAATTTTGAATAGAAAGGGAGGACGGTTTTTAAACAAACTATATATAAATAATGAAGAATTTAGAGAAGAGATTATATATTTTGTTAAAGATAAAAAAGAATTAGACCTTGATTTGATTTTAGATAAGAGATGTAAAAATAATACACTCAATACTTGAGGATTTAACAGAGTGTATCACATCTAAAGATAATACTAAAGATTTAATTGAAATCATGGCTAAATTTTACCCTGTGAAGGATTAGGTAAATATTAAAGTTTACCCTATTATAAATGCTTTTACAGTGTTTAGAGTGTAACTATAAATGTGGAAACATTGCTGTTTTAAAATATCATAATGAATCATGTCATAAAGATAAAACTGATAAATGTATGTGTGGTAATATAATATTAAGTGATATTTGTGCTAATGATTTTTCTACATGGGGTTGTTCTTTAAAAAATGAATCTAGTTCTATTTCTAGTTCTAGTTCTAGTTCTAACCCTAGTTCTAATTCTAATTCTAATTCTAATTCTAATTCTAGTTCTAAACCTAGATCTAGTTCTAACCCTAATTCTAACTCTAGTTCTAACCCTAGTTCTGGTTCTGATTCTAACCCCAGTTCTAGTTCTAGTTCTAGTTCTGGTTCTAGTTCTATCTATGATTGTAACTCTAACTCAGATCCTAAACCCAACCCTAACCCTAACCGTATCCCCAACCCTAACCTTAACCCCAACCCTAACCTTAACCCAAGCTCAGAAGTATTAACTAGATGTTGTAATAAGTGTAATTATATAAAACCACTAAATAATTTTGATGAGGGTAAGTATACATGTAGAAGTTGTACTTCAGCTAAAGTTAATTGTCTATATTGTACTTCTGTTGTGAGATATGATGGGATACGGGCTCATGTAAAGAAACAACATCCAGATATAGAATTGACTAGAGGATTTTGTAGAAATATAAAAGAAAGATTGGTGAAACCACTTCATGGATCAGCGGAGCTGGTTCCTAGATCTGATATTACCCAAACTGAGGAAATTTGTTCATGTAAATACTATAATTTTGTATCATTTCTTATTAATAATGGAATAAATATAGAAAAAATAAAAGAAAATATAAATTTTTTGAAAAGTATAGATAATTTGAAATCAAAAGTATAAAGATGTAAAAAAAATCAAAAAAGAGGGATTCACTCTTTAAGAGCGAAGAAGAGCGATCTTTTCTACTGGGGATCACTCCTAGTAAGAGTGAATCACTCTTTAAGAGTGAAATGTAAGTTTTGCTTTGATTTTTTTATTTTTGCTTTATTTTTGGTTCCCATTTTTAATTTTTATCAAATTTAGAGCTAATATATAGTAGTGGATAAAACAAGGGATTCAACAAACAGAAAATTTGGCCCGATTCGACATGCGCGATTAGCGTTAGGAGAAAGGGACAAGTTTTACTGGTGGTTGGAATCCTTGTTTTATCCACTACTTATACTCGTAAAAACATACTGGTCAAACAAAATTGCAAAAATTGTAAAATCTTAATCAGATCTCGATGAAATTCGTTGAAAAAATTGTTAAACTTTCCTCAAATTCTAACCAGATCTTGCAAACGCATCTAGCAATTAATCGCTAAAATCAAAGCGTTGTAGAATATAACGAGGGGTGTTTCATTGACCGCGATCCCCAATTATAAGTTTAAATCTAAAAACGATTTATTTCAATATTTAAAGAACCCCTTGGCGTCGTAAGTCTGGGCTCGATTGAGACGCCGTATCATAATAGCGACATAAATTTGTCTCACGCAACATAATTGTCAAAATTTGAGCCTAGTCGCGTCGATATACTTTATTATCAAACTAAATTAACCATAAATGATGAAATTTGCATTTTTGCAAAATTATCTTAGACTGGAAATCTAGTAGACAAGTTTGTTTGTTGTAATCCAGAGTAATTTCCCAACTGTGACTAGTGTTCACGTGCAATTTAGTCCTGGGGGACGTAAAAAGCGCCCGCCCCCGTCGCATCCATTTATCCTTTTCATTTTCCCTTTTTATTTTGTTCCTTTTCTACCTACACCCGTAACCAGTTTTACATACATAGATATACCTCGGATAATTTATAAAACAAACTGAACATGAAAAGATGTTGTTTTGAATTGATTTTAAGAAAACAATCGTTTTTTATGTGCTCTCATCTACGCATTATGTACTGAATTTTGACCTTACCCTGGCTGTGACCTCGACTTATCAAAGGAACTGGTCCGGTAAAAACTGGGCAAGAGAAGGTAAGTCTTTTCCTAATTTGTCTTTGGAAAGAGTTTTACCCGACTCAAGTTAACATCTTGGAATCGTATTTGATCAAAAATTATTCCTCCCTGACGAATCCACGCTAAAAAATACCTTAAAAATAAGGGGTTGCGGTGAAAGAAGCGAAATATTGAAAAAATTGAAGTTCTCAAAGTTGAATTTGATGAAAAAAAAACAAATTCACCGCTAAATTTAATACAGTTCTTGAAAATTTTCACCGCTTTCACCACATTCACAGTTACAAATGCTTACACTGTACGGTGGAAACTTTTCAATTTCAGCGCTTTTCATCGTAAATCTTGTATTGTTTTTCGAATTGTACATAACATTTCCGCTACCGATAAGTGCCACATTAGATATTTGCTAAAATTAGACTCGAATATATATCATTGTCAACTATTTCAAAACTGAGAATACAAAAAATTGTTTTTCGTTAACAGAAAAAATGTATTAGACTTCTGTATGGTCCAAGAAAATTCTGTTAATTGTTCCGACCCCATTTAGTGGAGGGAGGAACTATATACTAAACTGGGTTTTTTCTTCTTCAGTCATATTTCACCGATCGAGGTATTCATCGTACAGGATTGTGAGTGGCATCTTTAAAAAGCTTGACAAGCGTAGAATTTCAAATTCAAAAAGGTATTTTTGATTTTCACTTCTGCGGAGGAATTACGGAGAATTGAAGAAATGTGAACGTGGGCCTAACTTCCGTTGTTTTGTTCACACTTTCCGTAATTTTTGCTAAAACTTTGATGAAATTCTGCTAAAGTGTGATGAAATTGTTCTTGATAGTCGCATTGGTTTTACGTTTAAAGATGGAAGAGAGTAGAAGAGAATAGAATAGTCGGAACCACCACATTTGGCAAAATTTTTAGCTAAACATTTGAAATTTCTGCATTTTTTCATGAAAAAATAGCATCAAATATGTTTATTTGTTCAGACATCAAACTGCTGAAATTATCCTTTTTTATTTAGATAGGGGCTGATTTTACCTCCGGTTCCAAGAAAGCTCTCTGGAAATAACAATTTTGCTTATCTTTTGAAAATCGCTTATCTTTTGAAAATCAATTCTGAGTTTGTTCAAGATAATTTTGCTCTGCGACTGATTGCTGTTTCTGGAACTCTATATTCTTAGGATTTAATTTATTTTGCAAAACAATTAACAATGCGTTTGGTTAAATATCTGTTAATTTATATCAAAAATGATTATATTTATATGATATGAGTATATTTTCATATTAAAGAAAGTTGTAATCATGGTTCCTTCAAAAATATGATTCATTTTGAGTTTTGCAAAACTGATGAAGTCAAAAGACGTTTTCGTTTCAGAACTAAGAAATAATTGGAAAGAGTTCGAAAATTCTGCGCCACGAAGTCTCACAAGTGCCGTATAGCTAAACTTACTACAGACACTATTTGTCAGGAGAAAAAGTTTAAAATTTTATTGAAACAATTCCGAAACTTAATAATCTAAAAACCAAAATTAAAATAAAACTGCTAGTAAAGTTTTGCAAAATAATTTATATTCCGCTACAAAATTTGCGAACTGACTTGCAATTTTTGTTTAACTCGTTTTAATTTTTAACTACGGCTACCCGGTGTGATCAAGATGATGCTTTTCTTAATTTTTTTTTCATCTGTTGTTGATCTATCGAGCCGATAGGCAAGCAAATCGAACTTTTTGAAAAAGGTCAAGTAAGTCCACAAATTTTCAGCTGACATTTTTTTAAATAAATTTTTTAATAGAAAAAAATATTTTCTGATGTATCTGGCCCGTTCCGTTGTTTCCATATTACAGTTTGATAAGGTCAAATATATTATTTTCGAAATATTTTATAATTTTTATTTGGAATATAACGCAAATTGCAAATACAATGCGCTGTCTTGATTATAAATGGTAAAAAAAAGTATTATATCTGAAAAAAATGCCTAACTGTTTCATGACCAGCTCACTTTGCGCTCCACCAATCCTCCTGCTCAGAAACAGATCGGAAATTATATTTCCGGAGTTGTGAAAAATCATTTCCTAGAATCCAAGCGTTCTTCTTGAAATGACTCTCCTGCGACTCATTCATGGACATTTCCTAGTGTCATCATATTTCTTCAATTTCAACAAAATTGGTAGATCACCTTTCAATATACTTGCTAGTTAAACGAAACTTGATACTCACCTTGCCATGACATTTTGATATCGACAGGCTTGATAAAAATTGGAAGTTTTTGCAAGTTTCTAAAAATCATGGATTTTTGACACATGATGACGGTCTTGTTAAAACTTGACACATGCAACAATTTTGCGCCACCAACAGAAAGACTTTTACTAGGACTCAAGAAAAGAGGACCACCCTAGTTCATTCAGGATATTTATCTTAGGAGAGAATCTTGCAATAATATGCATAATCTTGCAAGATTTTTGTTCAAATCTTGCAATTTTATAATTTTTTTTTGGCAATTTTTTCTAGCGTATTAACATCTTTCTTGCAAGGTTTTCTCGCATTAGCATCCTGTCTTTACTAGGGCAGTCGCATCTGAATCGGAAATGACCGATGAATCGGAAATCGTTATCACTGTTCAACCCCTTTACTGCAAATTAGAGCTGTTTTAATCAGCCAAGTCTAAAGTAGTGTTACAACTTCCCGAGGTGAACAAATTTCTTATCAGTTTTATTTTTCCATTTGCTTATTACAGCTTCAATGATAAAAATGGCGGCTGCCTGAGGCTCACCTTTAAACATGGCCGCCAACTTTAACAACTCGTCCTCAAAATGGCCGCCTCTATTCGATATCGGCACTGAAAAAAAGCAGCCAAGCTCTGATCAGGTTACAGATTTGATTTACCCCACAATTTTTATAATCGGGACAATCGCCAACATTTTTGTGATTCGCAGCAGTTACAGAACGCGACAGCTGAACAAATTTGTGGTGCTGATTTGCAACATGGCCATAGCCGACCTGAGCATTCTATTCACGGGGGTGTATTTAGAATACTACACCAACTTACGGGTCGGAAACGAAGTTTTATGTCAAGTTATGAACGCGGCTGATCTTCTATTATTTCATGTATCAGCGTTCACAATGGCTTTTGTAGCGTTTGAGCGATATTTACGATTTTATTATCCACAAATTATGATTGCCGAAAGGCAGTTTTTACCCGAAATATTATCATGCGTCGGAATATGGACAATAGCGGCTGTGTTAGCCTCACCCGTTGTTTTTTACGGCAATTTTGACGGGAAAAATTGCAGTCATACTATGAGTGAACGTTTTTACAAGGCTTATTTCACGTGTATGTTTGTGACGTCTTATGTGATTCCAGGATTACTGGTCGCGTTTTTCAATTTTTCGATTATTTTTAAAGCCAATTCTAACTTAGCCACTCGTGTAATTGAGCCGACAGATCAGCAAGGGTTGACACACTTTCTCTCGGCTATAATGATGCTATTCTTCGTTCTTCACCTGCCATTTTGGCTGTTTATGCTAAGTGAACTTTATTCTAAAGGGGACGCTAACAACAATATGGTGTATGCGATAGTGTTGACATATTTGAACCCTGCAATTGACCCCTTTTTGTACTTCATTCTTCGGATTACAAGTTGTGAAGATGTTGTGGAGTTATGTCATAGATGCAAACCGGAGGAGTCTAATGGGGAGTCGAGTGACATCTCACTTCGAAGGAGCCGCATTGGTCCAACGGCGAGAATTGAACACCGATTTTAAACGGTTGCATGACAAAATACCCAATGCCATTATACCCAATTTTTTCCCTTTGATCTTTTCGTCCATAAATCCGATTGCAACTTCGCACTCGGTATTGCAAGTATGTTTTCCCATAATTCAGCTGATAATTGAATCCCATGTTTGGCTGTGATAGTTTCATATCAAGTCCCACGGGCCACTGGGGCATGACCATGGCCCACGAGGTGATAAAAAATCGTTCTGGTTGCAAAATAATTGTTTAACATTTGGAGAAAATACTGGGTATATTTTGGTTATTTTGTCACATTGGGTATATTGGTATTGGGGTATTTTGTCCTAACACTACTCTTAACATTACTTCGAAAAGACCTCCCCGCCCTCTTTTATGAGCAGCTACAGGTACCTAAGTAATGGTTATGTGACTCTGCTTGAAGTCACTGAGAATATCTGGCGTTTATGGAGAACCGCGAAGCAGTTCGAGATAATAAGTCAGAATTTTGAAGTGACTTCTGCAGAGGCACTCAATCATGCTTAAAACACGAAACGCGCACGTTTTAAAATGAAAAAAGTCAACGGAATTCAACTTCTGGCTACATAGGAACTTCTGGCGTTTTAATTTCTGGTACTGCAGACCTTCGCCATTTTAAAATGTGCACGTGAGTGTATTAAGTATAGCTACTTTGGAAGTGGATTTGACTTATAGGCCAATTAAAAGCAACGCAGACAACTTTTACAACAAAAAGTACAGGGGTTGTTGAAGGTCAAAAGAACTTTCAAGGTCTCAATAAAATTGTAACCAAGAATTGCCACGTGCCCTAACAATGTCACAAGAATTATAACTTTCACAATGACAAGTTTGTTTCCGTCTGGATTCAAAAAGCTATACATAAGCGAAAAAAGCGTTGAAGCAGAGCTTCATTGGTAATCAAAAATTTTGAAATAAACTTGTATTCATTTCTGGTCCGCCGAACAAAATCATAGGATATACCTTAGGATTAGAGTGAGCAAACGCACGCGGGTTAGAAACAGCTCACATTAGACAATAAATTCTCTATCGGGGGAGGTACATAAGACTAAAATAGGATAAATTGGGGTATGAAAAAAATAATCATCAAAAAAACGGACAACCACTAGATAATCATCCCCCTTAGTTCAATTAAGTTGATTAATTTAAATTTACTAACAGGTTGATTAACCTGGGTCCCGGATCAAGTGTTATCTAGTGGGGGAACAAAGATATGCCAAGTGTTTTTTGAGTCATTTTTTTTTTGAAAAACAAGGAGGATGAAACCCTCAAACTAGATAGCATTAATTGTCCCCTCTTCGACTCTAGAGTAAGTGTAACGTTTTTTTATGTTTTTCGTTTGTCTTATTGGTCAGAGGACAGAAAATTGGACTTTTTTTGGGTTGTTCTTTTGTTTACATCTAGCAACAATAATCCGAATCAAGGACACCCAAACCAAGGACCGACACAGCAAAGACCAACAAAGCAAAGACAGAGACACAGCAAAGACCAACACAGCAAAGGCAACGAGACAGCAAAGAAAAAGCAACTAATTAATCACCAAAGCCACAGACAAACAATAAAGCACCAATTAAAAGTTTTCAATAATGACAGAAAACCTCGAGAGATTGAAAAAGTCAAGAACAGCTCAGCGCACCGTTGCAACCAGGTTAAACAACGAAGCCAAAACAATAACAGATAGACGTGGTCAAAATATCAGTGAAGATGAGCTCATACAACTGAAACAAATCTCAACCTTGTTGACAAAAAAGCAGTTGTACTTTTCAGAAATGAATCAGAAAGTACAAACCTTGATCGATGACACCGATAGACTCGACGAAGAAATCGAAGAATAAGGAGATTACGATGACAAGATAGGACATGTTGACCTAATCAACCGCTTTGTCAAGTACAAAAGAACCCCAGCCAGAACTTCAACACCACGGTTAGCAACTGGACCGTCCATCACCAACGTGAAGCTGCCGAAGCCGGAACTGCCACTTCTGGTGGAGACTACAAGGATTGGACGTCTTTTTTCTTCCTATTCAATGGAGCAGTGACAGGCAACAGCCAGATAACAGACAGTCAAAGTTGCAGTATCGAAAAACATCAGCGAAATGAGAGGCCGCAAAGCTTTTGACCTCTCTCCAAATCACAGGCGCTAACTTCAGTACAGCTTGCGACATCCTAAGGAACAGATACGACAGAAAACGTCTGATTTTGCGAGCCCATGTTCACAAAATAGTTTCACAGAAACCAGTAACAAATGAAAACCCAAAGGCACTTTGAGATCTCATGGAAACAATCCAAGAACACAGATTAGAGCTCAACCTTGGACAGCCCTTGGACGATCAGGGCATCTTTTTCGTGTACCTAGTTGCAGAGAAACTTTCCGCCGAAACGAGAAAATGTTGGGAACTCTCATCACCAGGAAGAGACAACGCTAACTTGATATGAAAAAATTCATGGAAGAAAGATCACGCGCACTTGAGGCAGCCACACAGCAGTCAGTATCAGCCATCGACAAGAAGCCCACAAGCAGCCCACAAATTCGAAAATTTCAATCTCATATAGCGACATCAGTGACTACAACGTGTGAATATTGCGACGATAATCACAAAACTTATCAAAGCCAAAGTTTCAAAGAACTTTCAGTACAGGACCGAGCACAGTTGATAAAGACAAAAGGGTTTTGCTTCAGCTGTCTACGGCTTGGACATCGAAGTGAACAAAGCAACGTTTCAACTTATAAAAAGTGCAAACGAGAACACAACAGTCTTTTGCATTTGGAAGCCAATAACAACTCGAGGACAGCTTCAACAGCGCCAACAGTTACAACTAGCAGCACGTCACCACAAGAAGCAAGCAGTCAAGCATCGGAAACAGTCAACAAAAGCAGAGAAAAATTTACAGCCGCAGCTTAGTTGCAGAATGAAGAAGAAGAAGAATTATTTCTTCCCACCGCAATCGTATCAGTTGACAACAACGGAAAAACAACTGATATCAGAACCATTCTAGACTCAAGATCCCAAAACAACCTCATCACGGAAGATGCAGTACAACGCCTTGGATTTAAAAAGAAAAAGCCGATGGCCGAGTTTTTGGACTTGATTCTGAAAACAAAGATGAAAAGTTCATCAGCATCAGAGCAACTGTCCTAGCCAAATTCGACCAGCAATTTGGCTTCGCATTATGTAAATTTCAGCGGTTGGACAAACGTCCAGGACCTCAATCTTGAGGACCCAAACTTCGATCAACCATCCACTCTAGACTCTACAATTGGAGCAGAACACTATGAAAAATTGATGCTTGGAGACAACAGAATTAAGGAGCCCCAAAAGCCAATTGCCTGCCGCCCATCTTGTTTTGGTTGGCTCGTGATCGGACGTGAGAGCCAACTTGAAAAGAAGAGTCAACTTCAGTCTTTTTTCCTTTGATGTTTTCACCAGACAATTTACAGCGATTTCGTGAAATTGAGGAAACTCGGACAAAACAGTGGACATCAGAAGAACAGAAATGCGAAGGTCACATCAAAAGTACCACCCGACGCAACTCAAAAGGAAAATTTGTTGTGAAACTCCCTTTCAAAGAAGACGCCAAACTCTTGGGTGACTCGTACCATGAAGCGAAAAGAAGACTACGGAGCCTCAAATTCTGACTGGAGAAACAACCAGATGTATGCAACAGATATAATCAGTTCATTCACGAATTCATTTAACTTGGAAACATAAAAGAAATTCCAAGAACGAAAATTCCTAAGCCAGCCACAAACTGTTTCTACTTGCCACATCTTTGTGTCATCAAAGACGCCAGTAGCACAAATAAACTCAAAGTCTCATTCGATGCTTCAGCTAAGTCAGCCAGTGGAGTATCTTTAAACGACCTTCTGATGGTCGGACCTCAACTCCAAAAGGAGCTATTTAGAATTCTGATTTGTTTTCAGTTCCACCACATTGCACTATCAGCCAAAATTGCCAGGATGTACCGACAATTTCAACTTGACGACGAAGACCTGGATTTTCACAGGGTTTTGTGGAAAAATCCAAATGATGCAGAGGTGAAAACATACAAGAGTGACCTATGGAATTGCATCATCTTCGTACCACTCAATTAGACCTCTCAAAGCCTTAGCAGCACCAACAGCAACCTCCGCCTTGCGATCATTAATGTCATGTATGTGGATCATTTGCTAACAGGAGCCTCAGATGTGGAGCTTGCCGCTCAACTTCATGACGAAATAATCGCAACACTGAAAACAGCTTGTTTTGATATACGAAAATGGACATGAAGCGTTTCATCACTTGTTGAGTGATTGCCTTCATGTTTTCGCGAAACTTCAGACGAAATGATAATCAACGGCAATGACTACACAGTCAAAGAAACTCGGAATAATGTGAAGCCCTATTCCAGATCATTTTCATTTCACAGTTCGCCTGGACAAAGAATTTCCCTACACAAAGGGGAAAATTTTGTCGGAAGTCACAATGTGCTTTGACCCCCTTGGAGTGTTGTCACCAACAACATTTCAGATAAAATCCTTCTTTCAAACTCTATGGATGGACAAGTTGTCCTGGGACGAAACCCTATCCTTAAGCTTTCTATAACAATACGGAAGATTTCGACATCAAATCAAAGAACATGAGAAGATCAAACTTGAACGACGAGTTTTTGCAGCAAATTTTTTTATCTTATTGGAGCTTCATGTGTTTTGTGACGCCTCATCCACAGCTTTTTCCGCAGTTGTCTACGTGCGAGGGCAAATGGACGACCGAGTGCACACACAAATGCTAGCCACAAAAACACGCGTTGCCCGAATCAAAACATAATGTTTTTCTCGGTTAGAACTCTGTGCAGCACTTCTTGGAGCACAATTGTCTCAAGCAGTGAAGAGAGCCATCTATGACAGCCGTTTTGCAAATCCTAAAGACTTTGCTTGGACGGGTTCACAAGTGACCCTCGCCTGGACTAAAGATTTTCCTAGAAAATGGAAGACTTTCATTGCTAACCGAGTTGCCAAAATTTAGAGCATCATTCATCAGAAAATTGGAAGTTTGTCATCAATGTATCGACTTGTAAGAATCTTCGCTTACGTCAAACTATTCACTCAACGACTACAGGCAAGAACAAGAAGAAGGTCAAGCAACAATCGCAGTCAGTAGCAACCTGCAATTGATCATTCAAATACCTATCGAAAACCAAAACCGAAAGCAGTTTCCGACAAATAGGAGCACAGGAGTTTTCAACTAAGGTCTTCTGACAACGGCAAAGATCATCAGCATCTACAAAACCCGATGAAACACCGAGATCAATCTTTAAACAATTTCACAGAAGACTTTTCACCAGCTGGAAAACCCATGCGAAGATTCGTGTTTCTCCAGCAACAATCAGGACGCATCTCAACTGCAGAAGATCTGCTATGGAAACTCATCTAATCCCTTTGATGAGTACGATTCCCAACAACCACAGCCCCTTCTTCAGAGCAGCCATGAAGACCAATCCCTACAGCCATATTTTCATCACCGCAGCCAAGAAGCAGAAGATTTTTGCCCTTCTCTCTGTTGAGCACGCAGATTCAAAGGAAGATAATTTTTTACAACATTTGTATGGACTTCAGCAAACAATCACTGAAATCCAGTCAACACGGACAGACTTGGTTCCACCATCCAGCAATTTTAATTCAACACAAGTCAATAAACATAAATTGTACAGCTTTCTTAATACAATTATATAGCATCCGCTTTTCAATGAACAACATCTAAATGTAAGGCCACAAAAACAATACGAATCAACGGAAAACAAATTGCAGAAAGAATCTGTTTATCAGCTACAGACGGATTTATCACCAAGTTTTCCATAGCTGCCGACAAGCCTTTCATCAAGAGTTAATAGGAAGAAGCAACGCATCATAACAAAAAGACAAATTGATGTTTCCCCCTAAATTCTCCGCTCAGCGAGAACAGCCCTTTACAGCATCATGCAGTAACTTTTTCGGCAGTAATTCAGGTATATAAAAACATCAACAACACCAGTCATCTCCTCAGCCTCTCCCTATTCTTCGACGAAGACAACAACGTCATCCGTATTGGTGGTTGTCTCGCAATTTCCCCTTATATCGTGGACAAAAAGTTCCCCATATCAATTCCAAGAACATCTCCACTAGCTGAGTTACTCATCCGAGAAAGTACTTTGATAAAGCTTCACAGGGGACCACAGATGACCATTTTTGCTCTCCGACAAATCAGTTTACAAGAACTTGATAACATTTATGACGATTTTCACAAAAACCAAGTTGTCAGTTTTAATAAAATCATCTTCTTGTACCCTCAAATTTACTCGAAAGATGAACAGAGGAAACCTGCAGATGTCACAATTGAACAAGTTCAAGGAGGCCGGGAAATGTTCAAGGTCGAAAGAACTTCAAGATCTCAGTAAAATTGTAACCAGGAGTTACCACGTGCTCTAACAAAATCACCAGAAAAGTAACTTTCTCAACAACAAATTTGTTTCCGTTTGGAATCAAAAAGCTATACATCAGCGAAAAAAGCGTTGAAGCAGAGCTTCATTAGTAATCAAAAATATTGAAATGAACTTGTCTTCAGGGTTAGAAACCGTTTTCAAAAGTCAACCCCCCCCACACACACACACACACCTAACTTGCGAACACTGTCCTGTCGGGAAAACAGAAGGCTATAAGCACAATGAACACTTCTAATAACATTGAAAATTCAATATTTAATTGTTATCCGAACTGAAAATCAAAATTGCGTGGATAAGCTAATATTTATTTTTTTGTATATCTCTATTGCTGAACCGAGACAAGAGAACATCAAAGGCAAAATTCCCTTGGCTAGCAGATAATTGACAGATAACTCCCCATGCTTGTTGTTTTTATCCTTGCCTTGTTTGAAACTTAAGCGCACAATTTTTTGCTGCGTTCTGTTTTTTATTGAAAAAAAAGCGAGACTACAAACGATTTCCTAAGCACTTGAGCATTAAAAAAAGCACAAAGTTTTGAAGCGTTTTGAAACGATGGTCCGAATTAAAGGAACCATTAGAAGGTTTCCTACGTCTCGAACGTCTATGCAGCGGGGGGAGGGGTTATGCTCGCTATCAAAGAATTTGTTCCAACAAGCTCAGAGCCTAGGAGCTAATTCGGAACGAAGGAGCTAACTGATAACATAAATTATTGTGAAACTCTACAAAATCAATATTTTTACAACAATAGTTTTAATGGTTTGCATAAAAAATAATGGATAGTACCACCTCAATTTAGTCTACAAACCATTAGTTATATGAACCATAATAAATGCAAAAAAAAACAAAACACTTTGATCCAGAGATTTTATTTTTAAAATTTATTCCAAAAGTTAAAATCAGATTTACTTTTATCCAGCCCCTACTATACTGAGAAGTTTTTAGATCCGTGAGATGTATAATTGCGCACGTTTGTCAATGAATTCAAGTTTACGGACTGATTCAATGTTTTCGTAACTCACTTTTACTCAAAAAAACTAATTTGCATTCTAAAAATTGGCATTTGGGATGCAACGTTGAAATACTTTGAGTTCTGGCCAAGCAGTTAATTTTTTATTGCACTCTGTATCTACTCAAAGACTGCAATTTAAGAAAAATTTAGAAAGTTAAGAAAGTTTAAGAAACTATGATTATCTTGGCGTTGCCAAAATTTGTGCTAGTTTTGTTTGTAATTCCGGATCTATTCTGCATCTCTCTCCCTCCAGTGTTTTTCTGCCCCAATTACAGTTTAGGTGTTGTTATATAGCACGTTACTATGTAAAAAAAATTAGCACGTGCGCCTGGGGGTGTAAAAGGTATATGCCCAATAAGATGGGGGGGGGGCGGAAATGATCCGGATTTCCTGGTTATACTAACCCGCCATGAAGGTGTTTTAATGGTTCCCAACGGCCAAACTTACTTACGAAAGGATTTTCGAAAAACGGTACAATTGTTCGGCTATTTTTAGAAGACTATTTAATGATATCACTCTATAAATCACAAGGGGTTGCAAAAAAATCGAATGGCTCCGATCAGACCCAAGTGTGACCGAAACTCCACCCCCCAGTGTTTTTATGACCTCCAGTTGCAAATTATATGTTGTTATATAGTACGTTACTATGTAAGAAAATAGCACGTGCGCCTGGGGGTCATAAAAGATTTATGCTCACTATGCTGGGGGGCCAAAACAGAATAGATCCTTATTATCTTTTGGGGCCCGGGGGGGGGGGGGGGGGGTTGGCTAAAACTGTTTAAATTAGAGCAATTGAGAGTAATCTATTGAATACATTGTCATCCAACTTCATATGAACATGCTCTCGCCCCGCTTTACATGTTTTAGATCTAGTATACACTTACAAAGTGTCTAAATTGTTTACTGTCTATAATTAACTGTTTAATAATTTCAATAATTTAATGTTTAAAGCCTGATTTTTTTTAGCAGACATTGAAAATAATATGCTCACAAGTCAATTTGAACAAAGAATCACCAACAAAATGTTCACGTAGAATTAAACCAATTGTATTTTTCAGCGTTGTCTTCCAAAAGTTTTATTTTAATTTAGCAAAATTATCCAAATTAAGTGGTAATTAGCTTTTAGAAATTAAAACGCTCAAAGCAATTTTCTCAGATAATTAATTTTGAGGTGAATGCCGTTACATAATGCTGAAATTATGTAAGATCAAACTCTTAATTAAACAAGATCCTAAATGAAGTTGGCGAATTTTTTATTTTACGGCATTTATTGCTTTCTTTTAAAAAAATGCCGCTAATTTCTGACATACCTCTAGCACTGACTTTTTTGTTTTGAAAACAGAGAAAAACATTATTTGCTTGGATTGGTCAATTTCTAATGATTGGATGCTAAACTTTTCAATAAAAGCTTATTTACATCGAACCGATAATTCATACATTTTTACGAAAGTCACGTGTCCTCTTTGGCTGAACAGATTTCAAGAAAAAAATGCATTGCCTTATCCACATGTGCATATTTGTAACAGCACTGGTTTACTTTAGTTTTAATGCTGTAGAATTAGACTTTCAAAATTGGATTTTCAAAATCAGACTCTCAAGATTAGATTTTCGCCGAGATTTGTGGTATGCACAGGCGTTTCCAAACAAGATCTGACAAAATAAGCCCAAAAAGCAGGTTTCAGAGATTACTTATGAACCATTTTTTTGTAAGTCAGTTGAAAACGTCCTATCAAAATGGCTTTAGAAAATGAGTGAAAAAAGTTAAGAGAACAAAAATAAGCAAAAAACAAAATCTCTGGAGAAGTTTGCGAATCTGTTGTCTGAAGAATTCTCACTCTATTTAAAAAACAAACGGAAAGATTGCAAAAAAATTAGCCGCTTTTTCTGTTTTTTTTTTGTCCCCGCTTGACATCAACGGTTCATTTTTTCCTTTGTGATTGAATGCAAAAAAAGATATGTTGTGGTAGACTTTTGCCAAAAATGAAAATTTGCCCCCCCCTCACTCAAGATATGAAATTGAGTCAACCTATGCACAAGATAAGCAGTAAAATTCAAACTCCTTCGACAATTAAAATTAAGCTAAAAAGTCAATTAAGCGGCCAAGAAGATTGCCTTAATATCTTTTGTCAACTGAAGCATTAAAAAGGAAAAAAAGAGTCTTCAACTTCATTTTTATTTTTATTATGATCAGTCAACTTTTTATGAATGAAGAATTGAGTTCTTTAAAATAGAGGCAACCAAATTCGTGACAAAAGCGGTGAACGAACTACAAAATCAGTGGTCATTTCTTTAATAAAATTCCATAATTTTCCCATTAAGTTGTTAACTAAAACCTAATCTGAGCTCTCAAGTCACTTGAAATACTAAAGAAACAGAATAGTTTGAGAAAGCCGGAAGCCAAGACCAAAAATGAAAAATTGCCACAAAATATTAATGTTTTGACATTAGACTGTTAATAAAAGTTTAACGGTACAATTTTTAGGGGAAACAAAAATCTAAATGTGGATAAATGAACAAAGTATTCTTAGAATAAAATTCAGTTAATTTAGGCCAATAAAACAGGCACTTAAAATATTGGACAAAATAAGTTAAAAATGAATACGGTTTCACCAAATGGTATAAATTTGAAACAACAAAGCTTTGAACTAATCAAAAATCTTTTGGTTGGCTGAGTGAAAAATGAAAAAACAAACGGCAGCCAATTAAACCTGCTGATAATCGATAACTTAAAAAAAGCTGGCAAATAATTCGCTGAAAAATTTTTGATAACTAATTCCAGAATGCCCAAATGCATAAATGATTTAAAATTTTGTGGTGTGTTCAACTTTATATGATCGAACCGGCGTTCAGAAATTATTCAGTTTCAACGGGTCATTGTATTTAAGAGATAAAGATAATTTTTATATTTCTTTGTATTGAACTCAATCTCTTACTTAAATATCTGAAACATACCTTAGCTAAAATGACCCTATATTAGCGAATCTTGGCAAATTTATTATATGTTTTTTGGGCTGTCAAATTAGTTTTTTTAAAAAAATTCAGGTGGAGACTCTTGCCAAAAAGATCTATAAGTGAATTGTAATGTTCTCCAAAACCGTCGAAACAAGATATCAGATAAAACAAACAAATTTAAAAATCTATAATACTGCTGAAAATTTGTTGCATGTTTTCTCAAGTTGAATTGAAAAAAAAAACGATATTTTGAGTTTTAGCTGTATGCCCTGCGTGGTTTTGCCCTCTTCTACTTGGGCTGGAGAGCAAGAGTGGGCTGGAGAGCAACAGTCGCGTAATTTGTGAATTTATCTATAAGAGTGCTGATATAGCACGTTGACAACCGTACTGGTACGTTTCTCAAAAACAAACAAAACAAGACACCAGATAAAAATATAAAAGAAGTCAACTTTGATTACAAACGATACTGCTGAAAAACTTATTCAAAACTTCTCAAGTCCACACAAAAAAAGCAACTTTAGGTTTTTTCGTATGCTGTGTGTTGTTGTACACACCTCATGTCCGGCCTTGTCATCTCCGGCCGGAGATCGGCAGTGGTGTAGTTACGTTACTGAAATCAACTATAGGAGTACTGATATAGCACGGTAACAACCGTAATCGTATGTTTCTCAAAAACTAACCAAACAAGGTACCAGATAAAAAAATATGAGAAATCCATTTTAAATTGATGTGATGCTGCTGAACAACTGCAGGAAATTTTATCAAGTATGGTTCAAAAACCGACTTTTTGAGATTTCCCTTATGATCTGTGTGGTTTTACCTTCCTCATTTTTCATCCCAGACCGGAGATCTGCAGTAGCATTTTTACTGAAATTATCTGTAGGAGTACTGACCTAGCACAGTCATAACCATATTCATACCCCAAAACAAAGAAAACAAGTACCCCAAACATACGTCATAACCGTTCTCCAAAACAAACGAAACAAGATATCAGTCAAAAAATACAAGAGAAATCAGTTTTAAATGGATATGGTAGCGCTGAAAAATTGCTCAAGTCCAGTTTAAAAAAAAAAGACTTTTTCAGAATTTCCCGTTTGCTCTGGGTGATTTTTCTCTTCTCCTTTATACGTTGTAGCTGGGATTGTGAACGTGGAAAACAATTACAGATCATCTTTCACCATTTTACTTATCTGTAGCAAACCGAGAAAAAGTAAATTATTTCGCAAAATCAGCGTTTATTTGGAAGCTTCCGGACCGCACAAATTTTGGCATAAATATAAATAAACGCAATTTGGACAGCTTGAAAAAATAGAAATTTATCGCAAAAAATACCGTATTATCAATATGCAGCGAAAAACAGACCTGAACGTCAAAAAATAGAAAAAATTATCCTTAAAAAATTAGAGAAATAGGCGCTGTTTTAGAAGTGGTACTAGTAGACCTCCATCTCCTCTCACAATATCACAAAAAAACAATAATTCAAAATTGATGCATAAGATAACTAAATCAAAAAAGTGTGAACAGGATAAAGATTCATACAAATCAAAAAGAACAACAGATTTTTCTTTAGCATGCTTACAAAAAACTAAAATGTTCTCTATACTTTGAAAAATTAGCTTTTTGTTGAAATATCCAACTTTTTGGAGATTTTTTGATTTTGTCAAATTCCTTGAAAAAAATACACACAATTGATTTGAACAACCTAGAGATATACAAAATTAAACCTAAACATAAAACTGCGGATCATCGATAATTTGAAATAAAAAAGTCTACCAAGTAAAGACTTTTCTCAATAATGAAGCGTACAAAAGGTACCTGAAAACAAAAAAAAACACTGTTTTCGAGAGAAATTAGAAATAAACAAGCTGTATTTTAGAAGTTATAGTAGACTTCGATCTCCTCTGAACCATATAGCAAAAAAGCAACAAAAAAGCAACAAGGATACCCAAATCGGTCGCCCTCACATAAAATTTGAACAAAAGAAGCAACTAATCAAAATTAAACGACCAATATTTTTTTACCTTGCCAAGACTAGTTAAAATTGATCTCTACGTTTGGCAAAATCAGCCTTCCTTTGGAATAATAAATACTTTTTGTGTAAATTGTCACAATTAATTCAACCAAAGAAGACAGACATATGACCCAAAAATTAAAATATCTCATTTGATCAATATCTGAAAAATTAGAACGAATTGCGAAAGAAGACTTTTTCACTCATAAATTTATGATTTGCCTTAGTAAATCCATCTACAACAGAGGTGTTGCTTTTTTGTTATCAGAGACGTCGACTGTTATTTAAAAAGAGGTTCTAAATGTTAGAGAAGAGAAAAAAGAAACTTGATAGAAATTAATACAAAACAGGATTTTTTAGAAGGAAAAATATTTGTGGTTTCCAGAAATTGCAATCTTGAAATCGCTAAATTGACATTTTTAACCCAATAAGTTGTCCACATCAAAAACGAAAATAATAAACAACAATTTACAATCAAAAACCAACTTATTTTCATCTAGCATTGCCGATAAAGACGGAAAACAGATGTCTACATTTCTAAAAATCAGTTTTCCGTAACAATTCAAACCTCTTTTGCTAATTTTTGGGTTCGACTACGTTTTAGCATACATCACAATGTTGCGGATGCAACTTCAAGAGGGCTAAATACGGAAGTTAAGATGATTTGCCGCAAAAAACTTGACTTTATGTCCCACATTGTTAACTGTCAGTTACCAAAAAACATGGAAACAAAACATCTGAATTTGACTTTTTCAATGCTAGAAATATGTTTTCACTACATATTAATGGTAACTAACCGACATTCAACCTTCTGATGTTACAATTACATACGCTAACGATTACTTGGTTGTGACAAGAGCAGACAATGATGCATGGATTTTTTACTGGAATCAGATGTCATCAAGGACAATTTTTTTGGAAGTTGGGTTTCAGACGTCACCCCTACAAGATGTTCTAGTTTTTTTTACTGGTTTCAGACGTCACCAGCAGAAGTCCGCCCGAGGTCTCAGACGCCACCTCTGATGTCCTGTTAGATCGAGCCAAAAATCTTTAATTTTTTCGACAAAAAGCCAACAAAAAATTGAAATTTGTCCCCCAAAAACCTGTTTTCTGTTAATATAGCACCTCGATGGATAAACTGTGACTAATTTTATTATTCTAATAGCAAGTAAAAACAATTTAACTACTTTGAAAGAAAAATTTGGTGAGAAAAAGGCCAAAAGTCAGAAAAATGGTCGCAAAATCAGAAAAATAAAAAAACCCATTTCGATTTTCTGATTGCATTTTCTAATGAAATACCAAAAAAGCCTTCGAACTATTTTTTTGAGCTAGTTTTCAAATAGCGAGAAGGCCATTCTAGTCGATATATCATACTGGAGTCTCAAAAACAAGAATTGTACGAAAGTTTTTTCTGAAGTCAGAAAAAATCAAAAAACCCATGTTGATTTTCTGACCCCATATCTTATTGATTCACAAAATAAACTCTTAAACTATCTTTGTGAGTTAGTTTTACAGTAGCCAGAAAGCTATTTTGGTCGATATAGTATACTGAGTCATCAAAAACGAGAACTGTCAGAAAGTTTTTTCTGAAACCAGAAAAATCAAAAAACCCATTTTGATTTTCTGACCCCCTATCTTATTAATTCACAAAATATACTCTTAAACTATCTTTGTGAGTTAGTTTTACAGTAGCCAGAAAGCTATTTTGGTCGATATAGTATACTGAGTCATCAAAAACGAGAACTGTCAGAAAGTTTTTTCTGAAACCAGAAAAATCAAAAAACCCATTTTGATTTTCTGACCCCCTATTTTATTGATTCACAAAATAAACTCTTAAACTATCTTTGTGAGTTAGTTTAGCAGTAGCCAGAAAGCTATTTTGGTCGATATAGTATACTGAGTCATCAAAAACGAGAACTGTCAGAAAGTTTTTTCTGAAACCAGAAAAATCAAAAAACCCATTTTGATTTTCTGACCCCCTATCTTATTGATTCACAAAATAAACTCTTAAACTATCTTTGTGAGTTAGTTTAGCAGTAGCCAGAAAGCTATTTTGGTCGATATAGCATACTGAGTCATCAAACACGAGAATTGTCAGAAAATTTTTACTGAAATCAGAAAAATCAAAAAACCCATTTTGACTTTCTGACCCCCTATCTTATTGATTCACAAAACAAACTCTTAAACTATCTTTGTGAGTTAGTTTAGCAGTAGCCAGAAAGCTATTTTGGTCGATATAGCATACTGAGTCATCAAAAACGAGAATTGTCAGAAAATTTTTTCTGAAATCAGAAAAATCAAAAAACCCATTTTGATTTTCTGACCCCCTATCTTATTGATTCACAAAATAAACTCTTAAACTATTTTTGTGAGTTAGTTTTACAGTAGCCAGAAAGCTATTTTGGTCGATATAGTATACTGAGTCATCAAAAACGAGAATTGTCAGAAAATTTTTCTGAAATCAGAAAAATCAAAGAACCCATTTCAATTTTCTGACCCCAATACCCTATTAATTCACAAAATAAGCTCTTAAACTATCTTTGTGAGATAGTTCTGCAGTAGCCAGAAAGTTAATTTAGTCGATATAGTACACTGGGATCTCATAAAAAAAACAAGAAAGATCAGGAATTTTTAAAATTTTTTCTGAAGCCAAAAAAAAAAACCTAAATTGTAAATCAAACAGTCTAACTCATTTTTTGAGTAAGATTTTGAAACTGTCTCAATTTTTCTTTTCGAATATATTATAATCGGAGTCTGGAATCAATAATAGTTACAGAAAAAAGTTCGAAACAGGTTTCTTTAAAAATAGAAAACTCTTATTACAAAATCCCAAGAACACCTCCGATAAAGAAAGCAAAACACATAAAACAATTTCCCAGCTAGAAAAAAATGCTGATTTTTCAAAAGATTTGCAAAACGATATATATAAAATATAGCCTTCAGCAAAAAAAAAAGAAACAAACTCAAAAAGTTTTCCCCTGTTATCTTTAAGAACCGTTTATTTTTTTTCCTTGTCCGCGGTCACAAACGTCACCGAGAAGAAGTCCCTATTCCCCTGCTGGTCTCAGTAGTCACCAATCAGAAGAACAAATTTTGCACGGTTCCAATAGTTACCGAGAAGAAATCGATAATTTTTACTGGTTTCAGAAGTCACCATTGTAAAATGAGAAGCCATTTCTTTTTGGTATCAGCAGTCACCCCATTTAGAAGATTTCAATTATTTCAAGAAGAGCAAAACATCTCTCAAGCACCTCAAGCAGTTCTACACAGTAAAGTCCTTAGTGGGTTTTCCTAAATCAACACAGAGACAACTCAACAACCAACGTTTTTTCTTGTAACCCTCGTTGCCTAGTCGCTCCGCAAAAAAGAAAAGCTATAGTATAATTTTTTTTCAGCAACCTCCTTTTGGGCTTCTCGTAAAAGTAAAACAGCAGAACTAATTGTTTTTTTGCTTACATTCAGGGAGAAAGCACAAACTAAAGTTTACAGTCATAGTCCGAGAAAAAAAAACCATTTGAAAACAAAAAAAAAAGAAAATCTATTCGTAGCAGTTATTTGGTCCTGTTAAAAAAAGCGATAAACATGCGAACGAGTTTTTTTTTCTCTTTTTAGCATATAAAATCTACTATAATTAGCACCATCACAACATTAGGATCCTTGTTTTTGAAAAAAGTTGCGTCGCTGAAATTTTATAGGAAATATTTTGGCTGATTAGCGAAATTAGATTTTGACATCAAAAAGTCGTCGCTCCGGTTTTTAGCCGTTTTCATTTTAACCGGAAAGACAAGCATAACAACAACAACAACAGAGATCAACGATGTCGCAAAGGAACAACGACGAGTGTCAGTTTGCAGTAAACATGTTTAAATCAACGGAAAGTTCTTTGAGAAGCCAGCTTGATTTGTTACAGAAGGCAATAAACGATAGAAAGAGCTTCCGATCACTAAATCTACTGATAAGCAGAGCCAAAACGCTGCAAACAGAATTGGACAAGAAGACAGAAGCAGTGTTGAGGGCGAAGCTTCACCAGAGTACAGCAACTTCGATTCTCGACAGACAGAAAGCCTTAACATCCAGACTGCAGCAATCCGAACTGGAAGTTGACACATTGGACGATGATGGTCTTTTAAGCCAGTCCTCAACAAGATTTCGCGATGACGTCACAATTCCCTCTCGCCCAAGCAGCCGACGACTGGATTCAGAACGATCAACACCAACACGTAATGTTATCACTGAAGAAACATTTGTCGAGCAAGCAGCCAGTTCACAACCGAACGACACAACAGTCTTCATTAATCCACCGCCCATTCCTCCAAGACCAGTCAAGCCTTCAATGTTCCTGAACAACCAGCAAATCCAGGATCCTCTTATTAGCCATTTGATAAAACAACAACAAAATTTCCATCAACAGAACAGAAACCAGTTTGTTGACTCCAACTCAACACATCATGCTAGTCATTATTATCCAATGGCATCAAACACCCAAGAACAACCCAATGCTAGTCAGCAGCAAGAAACCTTAATTTTGCCGCCCCTCAACATGTCAGACTTGGATCACCAGTTGAACCAAGAACCCAATTTTCTAACGGCAAAGGATTTAGAATTCAACGGTTCTCAATCCAAACAAAAGCAGTTTGTTAACCGTTTCAGTTTATCTCTGACCCCTGAAAGTCAGAGAGGCTTCCGAAACGTCAACGTACCTTGTCCAAACCTTCAAGATGAATGTGGAAACCCATTCCTTGGCAAAGCAATTAGTGGCAAACCTCTTAATCATGGACCTGAATACTTGACAATAGATCAAAACCCTCACTCATCTAAACAAAACTACGTTCGGCCTATGCATTATTGTTTCACAAACAATCTACAACCAACAACAGCTGCAAACGTAGTTTCGGACGTCCAGAGCTATTGTTTTTCAAAAGAACAAGATGTTCAACTCAAACCTCAAAAGCCTGAAAACAGTTTTGTGCAACGTGTCAGTTCTTTCAACATCGGTCCCAATGAACCTGTAAAAAACACAACCTTGACAAACAGCTTCCCAATTCAGGGTTTAGCAG
Organism: Convolutriloba macropyga; assembly: GCF_964194025.1. NCBI lineage: Eukaryota > Metazoa > Xenacoelomorpha > Acoela > Convolutidae > Convolutriloba > Convolutriloba macropyga. The sequence continues at coordinate 83,125,185 of NC_134469.1, forward strand.
TTCAAAGGCCTCCTGTTTACCCATCTACTACCCCAGCGCAAGCAAACATCCAGTCAGTGCAGAGCGATCTACAACTTCTTACAACGCATTCCACAACCGCTCAAGAAGCGAACAAACCAGTCAATAGCCTCAATCCGGCTACTCAAACCAGTATGGTGGATATTGGTCAGAACAACACAAACGCTTATTTATCATATCCTTTAGCCATCAAGAACATGGCAACTGAACCCGCTGTAAATCAAAGTCAATCAAACGACGAAATTTCGCACTTGCGACCTCCACCTCTACCTAATCTTTATCCAACTAACATCTTGCCAACTTCAAGCGTAAGGCAGCATCAGGCTCCAGTGTTTGCTACAGCTGGACAATTTGTCCCCGCAATGACCAATAATGAACTTCAGCCAACATTTGTTGACCTAAAATGCTCAATCAAATTGCCGCCATTAAAATTGCAAAACTTTAATGGTAACCCCATGCACTATCACGAGTGGATAAATAATTTTTTCTCAATGGTTCACAATAACATTTCAATTACTGACACCCACAGAATAACCTACCTACAGAATTCAGTATCGGGTAAGGCAAAAGATCTGATACATGCTTACTCTTGTGATCCATCCTATTATAAGACAGCCCTCAACGAGATAATGAGCCGCTTTGGTGACCCTTCAGTTGTTGTCAACGCTTTTATCAACCAATTAGAGTGCTGGAAATGTAATAGTTCTTACAATAAGCAATCCTTCATAGCATTCTCTTCATTTCTAAAGAGACTTGTCCAGGCTTTTCAGAACCTAGGTTTTCAAGCCGACCTTCAATCGTCTACTTTATTGAGGAAAGCGAAGGAAAAAATTCCCCACAACTTGCTTCTTAAATGGACTGAATACACCCTGACAGAGAATGTTACAACAACTACCTTTGTTGAGTTTCAAAAATGGCTTGATGTTCAAGCAAGGGTTTATGACAAAGTAAACCAGGAAAATAGAACCAGTACCTTCACTCACAACAAAAACGGTAATTATCCTGCTGTGACAGCACAACAATCGGTTCAAGAACAGTTTCAGCAAACAACTGCAAGACAGTCTCAAAGGAACGATTTAGATCAACGAAAGGTTAATCACAACGGCTCGAAAAATGAGCAACAGTTTGCAAACAAGCACACAAATTGTGTTCAATGTCACAAACCGCATTTTGTTGCAACTTGTTCAGACTACCATAAATTGTCCGCTGAAGGTCGATTTCAAACTATCCAGAAAAATAACTTGTGTACAAACTGTTTAAGTAATCAACATCGCAGAGACACTTGTCCCTCCTCGAAGCGTTGTCAAGTGTGTAATGGTTTTCACCATACAACACTACATAATCCAGCTAAACAATTCAACAGAACACATGCCGCTTTTACTACCAGCAACGTCCAACAGCAAACTAAATCCTCAGGTCAACAAAATTGTTCATCGAAAGACGACAACAACTCACAAACGCAAAAAAGTATTGAAGCAACTCAGAATAAAACAACAAAATTCACACCCAAAGGCAATCTCAGGTACGGAAAAAATTTTGGAAATAATGATAATCAACAGTCATCAAAACGTGCGAATTTGAATGGACCTTCTACCAGCCAAAATTTCAATGTCAACCAAATATCCAGTACACCGAAAGATTGGTTTGAGCAGTTACAGCTGCTGCCAGTATCCTTTATCAAAGAAGATAAAGTATTCGACACGTATGCTCTCATTGACCCCGGCAGTCAGTTTACGTTTTTATTAGATGCTGTTTCTGACTATCTGGAACTCACACGCGAATATCAATCTTCAACTACTGTTCAATATCTAAGCGTTGATTACGAAATGCCCCTATCAAAAATAAAGCAACCAATAACAGTTTGCCCTTTCAATCAGTTTGATGAAAAGTTCCAAATATCCAGAGCCTACAGCACCCCTACATTAAACGTTAATGCAGCCAATGTCACTGAGCTAAACTATGTTTGCGATGCTTTCAATGAACTTCGACACATATATTTCCCAGACATTGCCGAAGGTAAGATTGGAGCACTCCTTGGTGTCAATGCTTTTGCCTTTACGCATCCTACTGAAGTAATTCAAGGCACCGAAATCCGCCCCTTTGGAGTAAAGACAAAGCTTGGATGGACACTTGCAGGAGAGTACCTGAACACACTAGGAAGCCGCTCTTCAAAATCTTCTAACAAATCGAAACTATTTGTATACCATGTCTGTCGGAAAAGTCCAGAACAAACCTTGGACAATTTGATACAAGAATTTTGGTCGATAGAGAACGATGGTACCAGAAAAGAAGATAATACTATCACTGAAGATGAAAAGTCTGCAATTCGAATACTTGAGAGTACTATCAACCACACAGGCGAAAGGTATGAAATTGGTCTTCCATGGAAAGTACCTGCCAATCTTCAAAATAACTATTTTTCTGCCCTCAATCAGCTAAACAGTTTGAACAAACGACTTAATAATGATCCAAAACTAAATGATATGTACCAACTGACTCTTGTCACAGATCTCGAGAAAAATAACGTCAAGCCAGTGGAAATGACAGACCCACCCCCTGAGAAAATATGGTACTTGCCGCATCACCCTGTTCAAAACGCAAACAAACCAAACAAAGTGCGTCGTGTCGCCAATGCAGCGTCAAAATTCAAAGGCGAGTCACTAAATTCCAATCTTCTAACAGGACCAGACCTCTTAAACAGTCTAATAGGAATTTTGGTCAGATTTCGTGAAAAACCTATTGCTATTTTGGCAGACATTGAAGGAATGTTCATGCAAATCGGCATCCGAAATGAAGATCAATCTGCACTACGTTTTCTATGGTCTATTGACAATTATGTGCGACAGTTTCAATTTACCAGATTGATTTTCGGTGCAACTTGCTCACCATCTTGTGCAATTTTTGTCTTAAACAGATGCGCAGAGGACAACGTCGAGACATATCCAAAAGCACAGAGCGCTATAAAGTCTTACTTTTATATGGATGACTACATCCAGTCCTTCGACTCTCCTGAAAATGCCAACGCGACTGCATTTGAAGTAAAGAACTGCCTGAGAGCCGGTGGTTTCCGCCTCACAAAATTCCTGTCAAACCATCAACAGGCTCTTCAGTGTATTACTCCAGAAGACCTCGAGGAGCCCAAGAGTGAAACAAGAGTCCTCGGACAAAAATGGAACCTTGAAAAAGATACTTTTTTTCATGAAATCCCTCGGAGAATTCCCTAAAGAAGCTGAACAATATACTCAACGGTAACTTTTCAGTCTGGTGTCATCAATTTTTGACCCAATTGGGTTTCTTGGCCCAATGACAATAAAGTTCAAAATTCTTCTTCAGCAACTTTGGAAGTTAGGTAGAAAATGGGACGAGCCACTGCCAATTGAACTTCTACATCCCTTACAAAAGCTCCTTAACAGTTATCACTCTATTCCTCAACTTGAAGTTCCACGACAGATGACAACACAGAATCTACCGGAGACAGAGAACCAGTTACATGTTTTTGTTGATGCATCGATTGTTGCAACGTGTGCTGTTGTCTACCTCAGGAGCTTGAATAAGACCAGCAACGAAGTACAAACTGCATTCGTGATCGGGAAATGCAAAGTAGCGCCCGTAAAACAGTTGAGCGTTCCAAAGTTGGAACTAGAGGCATCTGTCACAGGTGTTCGACTCCTGAATTTTGTTAGACATGAACTCTCTGTTGAAATCAGCAATGTTTTTTATTGGACGGATAGTCAAGTTGTCCTTGACTGGATTGGTTCTTCCAAGAAGCAACCAGTTTTTGTTGCTAATCGCATTGCAGAAATAAAAGTAAAAAGCAAACCTGACAATTGGAATCATATTGCGACAAACTTAAACCCAGCTGATCATGGTACTTGTGGTTTAGAACCCAAGGAAATTGAAGCAAAATGGTTTAAGCCGCCAGACTTTCTCTCCTCAAATGATGTCTTTTGTAGACCTACAAAGCAAATGCCGATTTGTGCAGCAACAACACGATCTGCATTAAGAACCAAGACACCAGTACTCGACCCTAAACAGTTTTCAACTTGGACAAAAATTTTGCTAACGATAGCTACTGTTTTCAATCTGATCTACAGAGCGAAGAGACAGCGTGACAGTCACCATCAATACACTGTTGAAGACATTGAATTATCAAAATCTTACTTGATACAATTGTCGCAAGTCAATAGCTTCCCAACCGTCATCGAGTTGCTAAAAGGTAGCCGTAAACTGGACCCGAAATTCAAACACAGGTCGTTAAACCCAATGCTTGATAAGAACGGTATATTACGCGTCTGTGGAAGGCTAATTTTTGCTCCCAGTGAACTCGAGTTGGCCAAGCGGCCAATACTACTTCATTCAAAAGATCACATTTGTCGTTTATACCTCGAGCATGCCCATCGCATCTGTGTGCATCAGGGAACAGAAGCCACTAAAGCATTTGTACAGCAAAGGTACTACGTAATTGGTCTCCGCAGAACACTGCAGAGCATTAGATACAAATGCTTCCTTTGTCGACGTTTCGCACCGCAAAGAATTGAGACTTTTATGGCACCGCTACCTGATTGCCGCTTCCCGACTGAAAACAAACAATTTACATTTGCCAACTGCGGATTAGACTTTTTCGGCCCATTTTACATTGAGGAAGAAAAAGATAAGCTTCAGAAAAACTACGGCCTCATCTTTACTTGTCTGGTAACGCAAGCTGTTCACTTGGAAACCTGTCCAGATTTGAATACAGACACTTTTCTGAACGCCTACCGCCGCTTCACTTCGCGAAGATGTCAGCCCGCTGATTTGTACAGTGACAACTGTAAGACTTTTGTTGGTGCCAAAGAAGAACTCAAAAGGTGTCTGAATGACCTCGACAAGGACAAAATTCACAAAGCACTCGCAGCACAGAACACCAAGTGGCACTTCAACCCATCTTATGGCCCTCATTTTGGCGGCGCTTGGGAGCGGCTGATCCAGAGTGTCAAGCGGACGCTCTTGATCATTCTAGGGTCAAGAAAGTTTACTTTTGACGTTTTCCACACAATCATGGTTGAAGCAGAAGCTATGATGAACTCCAGACCACTTACAAACGTGTCGGACGCCATGGAAAACGAAGAACCATTGACGCCAAACCATTTTCTAATTCAGCGTCCTTACAACTCTCTTCCCCCTGGTATCTTTCCGTCAACCAAGCCAGCTAACATGAAGTCTTGGAAGAATGTTCAACAATTCCTCAACCACATCTGGAGGAGACTGGTCCGGGAATACCTACCGACCTTGATAAAGCGACCAAAATGGACCGAAAACGACGGGAATTCACTCAAAGTCAACGATGTGGTGTGGGTCCTGAAAGACTTCACCCCACGTGGTATTTGGCCTCTGGGAAGAGTAGAAGAAGTGTTCCCTGGACGAGATGGTAACAACAGAGTAGTTAAAGTGAAAACGGCTTACGGCACCTTCGTCCGCCCCGTGTCCGGTCTCGCCCGTGTTTTCGCTGATTAGCTTTTTGTTAATATTTTTTGCGCTCCGGTTTTAGGCAAATTGGGTTGCATATAGTTTTATTCAAATTAATTTGGGTTTATGGATTCTAACTGGAATTGGAAACAATATTTTATTTGGTGGATTTATTCGTGGTTTACCCTCTTATTCCTGTTGCCCCCGTGGAGCATGTTGCGGATGCAACTTCAAGAGGGCTAATTACGGAAGTTAAGATGATTTGCCGCAAAAAACTTGACTTTATGTCCCACATTGCTAACTGTCAGTTACCAAAAAACATGGAAACAAAACATCTGAATTTGACCTTTTCAATGCTAGAAATATGTTTTCACTACAAAGAGCTTTAGAATTGCCTCTTTGAAGTAGTCAGTTTTCATTGTTAGTCTTGGTCTTTTTATAATAAAATTACGAAGTTAAAAAGTGTATGTTAAGATTACTTAGTGGGCAACAATGGAATGAAATGAGCATCAAATTTCAAACAGTCAGTACAATTAGGAGGCCACTGAGTCAGCAAACTGCACGGAGGAATTTCAGTAGAAATTCGGTCTAATTGCAGTCAACCGATTATCTTCTGCAGAAAAATTTTAGAACGATTTTCAAACAAATTTTGCAAAATTCTGAATCTCAAAAAATAACCCTCCCTAAAAAAATTTTTGAAGAAGAGAATTATGAAATAAACTCTAACCTCGAAGTAGTTTCACAGCTGCATTTTTTCCAAGAATAAATGACAAAAAATGTCAGAGCAAATAGAACAGAGGAGTGCATGTCATATTATGTTTCCCAAAAATAAATTTGTTCAGCGATTTTGTTACTTCAAACGATGGCAGCTGGCTTCGATGAAACTTATAGTTCTCTAATGCTCAATTTATAAAAGATGAGCTAGCACGCTGTTTGAATTCAGCTGTATTCTGTTCTATTTAAGCATAATTGTTGTTTTGAAATCTTGGTTCAAAACATACACAGATTAGAAAACTACTGAGGTTTAACTCAAACACTTTAGCTTGGAAATGGTACTCATCAGCAATTAGAAAAATGATGAAAAACGATGTCGGATATTTCTTTGCAACGAA
>NC_134469.1:83131959-83223178 GCF_964194025.1 Convolutriloba macropyga
GTCAAAAATAATTCACCGATAACAGCCGTAATTCTTACACAAATTGACCACTAAAATGGAAGATTTTAAAAGATTTTTGGGGCGGAAAATATTTCTGTTCATCGCAAATCACCCCATTTTTTTATTTCTTTTTTATTCTTTTTTATTCCCCCGTGAATGCTAGACATCGGAGGAGGGGGGGGGGGGGGTAAAGAAACAAAATACGTAATTATAAACGTTTGTTTCTGTTTACCTTAGAATACCTCGGACATCCGTCAAGAACGACAGTTTTGGAACTCATTTCGTGTCTGGATTGATATGGGCGCATTAAATTGTGGGGTTGATTGAGACCCACCTCATTACTGCTTCCACACATGTACCTGGGCTGTTGACACTGTTTGAACTTGGAGTAAAAGTCCCTTTCGTTGCCTGCGGTCAGAGCCCAGCAGGGTTCTTTACCCCCGTCTGCAAATCCAGATGTGGGGTCGAAGTGATCCAATGATGACATGTTGTGTTTTAAGAGTAAAGCTAAACTTGTGCTGCCGCATTTTCCACCACCTGAAATAAAAAATCTATATGACCAAAGTTGGTGGATCTATTCTGTTCCATCCCCCCCCCCCCCACCGGCATACAACTTTTACCCCCCCCCCCCCCCCCCCCCCCCGGGCGCACGTACTTTTTTATATAGTTAAATTCTATAACAACACATAAATTGTCATTGGGGGGCATACAGATCACTGGGGGGGGGGGGGGGGGGGGGGCAGATAGATTAGATCCGAATAACTTGTAGCAACTTGCCAGTTGAATTTAAAAATGACCAAAATTGGACTTTTTCTGTGGATGATGAAAATTATTCGGATCTACTAAAGCGCCTTCTAAATGAGATGGCTAAACAGTCTTTTTATACAATATTCGGGGGGTCTATTCTGTTTCCCCCCCCCCAGTGTTTTTTATGACCCCCAGTTACAAATTATATGTTGTTATATAGAACGTTACTATGTAAGAAAATAGCACGTGCGTCTGGGGGTCATAGAAAATTTATGCTCACTAAGCGGGGGGGGGGGACAGAATAGATCCCAATAATCTACTATCTTGAAGCAGAACAACTTAGCTGTCATATCTTTGAATTAATTTTCAACAACAGAAAGGCATGATTTAATTGCTAGGGTTGGAAGATGTAAGATGACACTGTCCATGCGATATGAAGAACAATGATTGTTGGACTATGGCTGGTTGCACGTTTTTACTTATCATCAACAGAGATACCAAAATAATAATAAAAAAATGAAAATTAAAGAATCAGACATTTTCGAGAAGTTCGAATTGGGTGTGCTTTGAACTAACTATCTATTGAGGTCAATATTCAGTGTAATTGAGATTTGACCCATTGGCTGACATATAATCATCATCTAAAAAACCGCAGTAATTTAGAAAGTATATTTACTCATTTCTTTTTCAAATGCACGCAACAGATTAAGAACGAATCAAGAACGAACGGCTCAAATCAACGAGAAGTTGCTTAGCTTAAGATAATAGAAAAAGAGCAAATTAATCAAAACCATCTCGTAGTTACACTTCTTGAGTTGAAGAGTACGAGAAAAAAAGGGAATTTTGTCTCAAATGGATATGATATTATTCAAAATTTCGCAACTTTTACCTTCAAGTAAAAATAGTTAAATGATGGGAATTTGGCTCTTGGTGGTTAAATTAAATGATTGAAAGTGTCGCAAAAATAATGCCAGCTGACTTTTTAACTAAATATCACAATGCGACGTAAATATTAGGTACACTTCCAGAGGTGCAAAAAAAATTTGAAGCAAAAAATTTTAAGCAAAGAATTCCATGCGGCAACAACGAACAAGATGGAAAGAGATCATAAGTTTGTGTTCTCATCGAACAGTTTAATTATATACACCTCTCTACAAAGGTATAAACAATTAAACTGATGTATGGTATCTCGATTGTCGAGATAACTCCACATGACTACCTCTGCCCATAATATACTAGATAAATTGATCAAAACAAATGGAAATAAGCAAATTAAATTGAAAGATTTAAATTAAGTTATAATTAGTAAAAATAATTTAAAGAAGCCTCAAAAAGGAATTTCATTGTTCCTAAAAAAAGGCACCGTTTCTCATAGCGGCCTAAGTGGTTTAATTACATAAACCAGCGAACGATAACGGACAGACTTTGATTGGCACTGAAAAGCTGCCAATGAATAATTTTTTTCTAAACAAACTCAATCGGCAAAACAGGATTCATATAAACCGAAGAGTCCTTCAAAACAGTTGCCAAAGTTATTCAACTTTTTTGAAGTACTACGAAATGTATGAAATTAATTTATTGCAAAGTTGCTTCGTGAATACGAGAAAATAGGGATATTTACGGGAGGTACCATCTTTTAACGCCAAAAAAACTCAAAAACTTCTCAATTTTAATAGATTTATCGCTCTCAGCTTACCTAAGAAGTAGACAGTTCTGCAACATTGGTTAGCCCACCGTTTCTCAGTAGGTTTACAACTGTGGCCTTGTCCCAGGGCATTGAGGTCCATACCAGGCATTCCTTTGTTCTGTTTCTGTCCAGTAGACAAAGGGTAGAACACTGGGGGAGCCAGAGGTAAGTTAGCTGCTGCAGGTGAAGACCTGTCTCTGCGGGAACTGCCGCCAAGGCCACACTCTGGTGTTAGACGATCTAATCGTTTAAAATAACCGGAATTGAATACTAAACGTATCTTTTGTTTGTGTATATATGGTGCTTATTATTTAATGCACCCCCAAACGCACCCGTGCCATATTTTGATGTAATGATTTACTGTGTACTGGGTGGGGGAGGGTGGGGGTGTGCTCGGGTGGGGTGGGTGGGCGTGGCAGAAACGAAAAAGATCCTCCTAAACAATCTCCAGTATGCACTTCTTCATTTTTCTCGTTAGGACACAATTCTGAGTTGCAAATCATGTTAGTTTTACATGCTAGTCGGGGGAGGGGAGGGGGGACGGAAGGGTGAAGGGAGCTGGGGGGAGGGGGGGAGTGGGTAACGTATAAATTGGTGTAAATTAGAAAGTATAAATTGAAATAACCTTGTGCGGACGCTTTGCTCGGACTGTAAACATCTCGCATTTCTGGAAATTCCTCCAGAAACTGTTTGAGCAGTTCGTCATTCATCTCTTTTAACCTGGCCAGCTGATTCTTTGAATTTTCAACAGATTTCTCTTTGGTTTTTACACCTGGCCCAGGTGGAAAATGGTTTGCAGCTTTGGTGGGAATGAGGCGCCTTTGAGACATGGAATCATCCCGGGCTGATTCTTTTCCTGGAACCGTTTCCATTTCCCCACGTGAACATAATTTTGGAAATATTTGGGATCTATTCTGTCCGAACAAAATTTTGAAAATAATTGGGATGTATTCTGCCCACCCACCCCTCCCCCTTTTGTTTTCTTGATGACCCCCAAGTTACAATCTTGTGGTGTTATATTTTTGATTACTATGTAAAAAAAGTGCATGTGCGCCAGGGGCGTATATGTTATCTGCACACTGAACTTTGGGGGGGGGGGGCAGAATAGATCCAATCTTTGTTTTCATTACCATATGTAAACTTAGAGTCTTCGCTAGTACAGCCCCCGCTCGTATAACGTCTAACGTACACCCCCCCCCCCCCCCAAAAAAAACTGCAAATATACCATAATATGGGGCCAAAATTTTACTAAGAAGCGGGACTCCCCATTACAATTTACGGATCTTTTCCGTTTGTGCCCCCCGTACCTTACGCTCCTCCCAGTTACGGAGCACATGTCACTACATGGTAAAACACTATGTGAAAATATGGCACGTGCGTCTGGGGGTGCAAGTAATATGCACCCACTAAGCAGGGGGGCACAAAGGGAAAAGATCCCATTTTACATATACCGCTATGAAAGTGTTAAAATACAAATTATATAGAGGGTCACAATCTATCTTGAGAGTGGAGGGGGGGGGGGGTTGGTCTAGGAAACAGTCACCTTTTCCTACTCCTTCATGATTGGGAGATTGATCTGAACGTTGTTTAATGAACACTTCTGTTAAAGCTAACACAAACACATATGTCCCCACGATGAGTAGCAAAGCGTACTTTGCCAGTCGTCTCTTGGTTAGCATCGCAATTGGGGGTAGCTAGCTCGATCTAAACAGAATCGCAGACTGAACGTTACGGCGATTGAACATCTATAACATCTGATGAATTGCTGTTATAGTAAAGGTTAAACTCGTTAAAAGGTAACAGTAATGTTGCAACAAAGACCACGTGCTTTGGTTAAATTAAGGTTTTTCCAACAATTTTGATTTTTCAATGAAGATTTTGGCACTCATCAGATATTTTATATAACAATGGACGTGGGAGTGGGGGTAGGGGGCTAAAATGTTTCTTCACCGATTGAGTGTGAAAGTGAAAGCAGGCACTCGCATTCATAAACACACACACACACACTCTCACACACATGCACACACACACACACACACACACACATGCCCACACACACACATGCACACACACACACACACACACACACACACACACACACACACACACACACACACACACACACGAACACACAAACACACACACACACACACACACATGAACACACACACACACACACACGCACGCACACGCATAAACACACATACATGCACACACCACACACACACACACACACCCGCATGAACACACATACATGCACGTACACACAAAAAAGCACACACACACACACACACACACACACACACACACACACACACACACACACGCACGTACGAACACGCACACACACACACACACACACACACACACACACACACCGCAAACACATAAAGACACGGACAGACTCGTACACTAAGGCACGCACTAAAAAAAAACACAAACAAGCCCAACAATTCAAAGAATGTTCATTGGATAAAAATTTTAAAATATTAGACATAGGCGTGAGTATGAATGGATCGGGGAAAACACCTAGAAAAAAACGACCACCAAAACTGAAAAAAAACAGCAAAAATCAAAATCAAATTGCTCTATGTGAACAAAAAACACTAGCGAAGGTGACTTTTTGTTCAAACACCGTTTTCACTGTTCATGAAAATTAGAGTAAACAAATTTTACGACGCAAAACTGGGGCGTAGGTTTTTAGGCTAAAACTCGATTAGACGAACGCAATTTTTTTTAAGCATTAGGAGAAAAATGTGAACCAAAGGTTTTTGTACATTGGGCGAATACCAATTAGGACACTAAAAGACGGTACTCCAAAAACCATATGATGTTATAAAGTACGAAAACGTCTAGAGATAATGGTTTAGAAAAACACAGTTACTTTTTAAAGAAATAAATTTTGAAATTTGCAGCATTTCACTTTAGTTGAATCCAGACCAGCAATTATAGCAAAAATTTTTCTCGAATTTTTCGATAGGTCACTATTTAGAATAAGCCGTGAAAACTTTTTTAATGCGTTCTCTACTCTTTACTCCGTAGTTTTCGACAAATTTTTTTGCCCGAATATTTCGGCTGCACAAATGATGTACTAGTTAGAAAATAAATAGTACATTTTAAATGTGCTTTGTCAACTCATTTTTTTAACATAAAGACGACTGTAAATACTTGGAAATTTTACAGTCGTCTTAATACAGTTACAGTATTATTTTTATACTTGAAAACTAGTAATAATTCTTTAAAATTTTTATAGCGTCATATGGTTCGTGGATGTTTCTGCAGTATCATCTTTAAGTGTTTTAATTGATATTCCTATAATGTCCAAAAAACTTTTAAAAATTTTCGCATAATGACTACAAAAATTGTGTTCACCTAATCGAGTCTTTGCCTAAACTCCCATCCCCCGCAAAACCACTCGCTTTTTCGCTCCACTTCCTGTAAACAACTCGGAATACAAAATTGACAACCAAAACTGAAAAAATGAACCTCCTATCAAATTATAGTAATCAATTTGAAAAATTATTAGGAAAAAATAACAACTGGAAAGTATCTGATAACAAAGACTGATATAGCATCTGATGAAAATTTCTGTAGAAGTTGCAATTCCAAGACAACTATTGGCCAGAGACCTTGTGATGCGATTAGTCTTCATTCAAAAAACGACTATAATTGTCAGAAGAAACAGCAAGATTAGTTCATTTAGAGTGGAGAGCACTATATTAAGAAGTCAAAACATTACCTTAGCAATCAGCTTTATTTTAATAAAAACCGATTGACAAACAAAATCAAAATAGGTAATTATCGAACAAGTATGTAACAATAAGGTAAAATTTGTAACCGTATGACTAAGACAAGCAGTTTACTAAATGCCCAATTTGTTATTCATAAAGATATTATAAAGACACTGACTTTCTGTCGTTTCGTCAGAATAGAAACTGCATACGTACCTCAAAGTCTGAACAAAAGCACCCTCTAGCTGGGCTTCAATTTTGTTTTGAATTGCGCTAATGTAGGAAAAGGGGGAATAAATTTAAAAATTAGCTTTGCTGCAGAAACAAGAAAATGTGAGACTAATTGAATATGGCGTGTTACTTCAGAGCAAAATCCTCAATGGAACAAAGAAAAGCATTTATTTTGGGCAATTTCAATTTTTTTTTGGGGGGGGGGGGGGGGGGTTGGGGTTGTTTTGTATGCTCTCCTTTTTCCCGTTCGCAAAACAATGCGCAAGTAATTTGTCGATGTTTTATACGCGAACAAAAAGAGAGAAAATTAAAAGAAGGGTAAAATTTGTTCGACGCGCTTTCAGGGGTAAAATAATCTTCAAGTTAATAACCCGTAAAAAGGATACAATCTGAGTGTGAATGGAAAAAGTGAAAGGGGGAAAAGCTGCTTTAATACCACAAAAGGCTTCATTTTGGACCCAAAAAAATACCGGAAAAAAATTTGAGTTATTAACTCCGTTATTTCTCAACTGTATCTTTGTCACAAATCTAACTGGTGGTTGTGATATTTTAGGTGTAGTTGTATTTGTGGCAGGCAGTTACTAGAGCACTCTGGTGTATTTTTATTCTCGGCGACAGCTTAAGATTTATTGGAAAAAATTGGCGCGAAGCGGAAAGTGAGTGAAAAGGGGCGATAAGAGCGCAATTCATCGCATATGTGGGGAGAGATTACTTTCTTTTATTCTCACCACTGGGGGTATTTTTCCTCTTCTTTTTCATAAACTGCGCCAAATCCCTTGGGCGCATACGCACACAGACCAAACCAAATACCATAACTAGCTAACTATGGCTGCCCTGGTGACCGGACAATAGATCGAAAGGACAATAGATCGAAAATTAAATTCTATTCTCAATGGCTGAAATTAAGCGCTCTTTGAAAACTCACACGAGATTAGCGCATTTGCCATGCGTCGCGGGTTTTGCCATGCCTCAGCGGCCAGTGGGGCTGGACATAAATCTAAAAGCTAATTTTTTGTCTGATAATTATTTCTAAATAATTAGTTATGAAGTTCTAAGACTACACCTCTATATCGCTATCTGTTAGCTCGAAAGTCATTAAAAAAATTCGCCCTGTCGTTTTTTGAAACGTGTTATTTCTTTTTTTCATTGGCTCTCATTAAAAAAAATCCAAAAAAATAGATTTTTATAATGCGCCTTCTGATGAAAATTTTTTGGTATCATTATAGAAAACTATAATTTTACAATTTTCTTTTTACTCGAGCTATCAAAACCAAATGTTTTCATTACAACCGAACAAGTTTTACGCAATGTCCTTATAGTATTTTCAATTTCGTAGATCAATTCAACTTGAATAAACCCAATTTCTGATCTACAGTCCCAAAATTTGTTTTTAGACTTCTAATTATTTCGATTTATTTAAAACGGCTGCCTTCCGACACAACTCAAGTTCACTCAACAACAAACAAAAAGAGCTCTCCAATGAAAAAGGTTCAAGTTCTAAGCGAGTCAAGTTTATATTGCAACCCTAGGTTCTTAATGAGAAAGAAGCTCTTTAAAACGCCACGGGCACTTAATCATTGATTAATAAATTTCAGAAGGAGGCAACCCCGACTTAAGCATTTCAGCGCTCAACCCGCACATTTCAAGACTAAGAACTTATTTCAGTTCTGAAACAATGCATCTCCAGAAGGTTCTTTTTCTATGTGCAGTTTTTCTTCATTATGATTATATTGAGGTCAGGCGAAATTCATCCTGCACAATCTTAAAAATACTCAAACGCTGAAGTTAAGTCTGAGCAGCATAATGTCACCTTTTTAGTGCTTGCAACTGGTAATAGTAGTAGTAGTGTAATATTAGTACTAGTACTCTAGTAGCATACACTCTACTTATTCTTAAGCTAGGTTGCAGTTAATTACCGCAAAGCCCATTTAAATTAGTGGTTACGACTTTTTACGCAAACTAAATGTTACAAGTACCCACGCGGAAGTCCGAATCGCATATAAAGCAAAGCTCATAGTAATTGTCATGTAGTAAATTTTACGCAAAAACCAAGAAGAAGCCAGTGTAAATTGTGATATGAAACGAGTACTGGCCATCCAGAAAAGGTAGAATGTCTCTAGACTGATTCAGCGCTGATTTGCTGTGCCACGAACCTGCGGGTAATGGTTTAAATCAGTCACTGATCAATATGATCCTGATGTCCAAGGTAGGTGCTTCTACGGGTTATGAAAAACAACTGTTTCTGCACAAAGCAAAAATTTGAAAACATGCACTAAATTGAGCCAGAAACAATAACAAGAGGTTTCACATGGTTCTATGCGTGACAGAGGATTATCTACAAAATTTAAGATTTTTGCTAACTTTTTCTTATACATCGACTGAAGACTGCTGAAAAAAGATTTAATTTTGACCATCCATCAGCACCAAGACAGAAATATAATTGGATGAGTCAAAAGTTGGTGATTTAAAATTGTATGCAATGATATCTTGAGCAAAATTATTGAACAGATCGAGATTTCATCGGCAGTCTATTGCTTAAAAATGTTTGAAACTTTTTAAATAAGGACAGTGCCATTTCCTCCACAAAAATTTCAACAAAAATTTCCTAGTTAAACACTAACAAATATCAAGTCAATCATTCGATAAGCGTAGCTGGCCAGGAAAAGGTAAAATGCAGCCTTTAAAAGGAAACGGATCTTCCATTTGTAAATAATTGAAAGTAAAGAAAAAGCTAATCAAGTTTTTTTATTTAGATAGCCTAACTTAAATAACTGATCGTACTTCTTGTATGTAGGATTAAGAGTGTTTCTATCCTCAAATAGCCAAAAATCGGCAAAGAAAGAAAAAGAAATCATTCATATTAAGGACAACAATTCTCAACAAAAGCGCCACAAAAACGACTAATAAATTGAACTGTGTTCAATTTAATAGTCGTGAAGAAACAGGAAAAAAATTGTTTAAATTAATGGACTATTTTAAGTAATCAAGAAAATTAAAAATAAAAAAAGGTTATTTTTAAGTTTAGCTTTAGCGAATTTAACTCAAAGTTAAAATAGCGCCTTTAGGTTGCCACAAAAGGCATACAGATATAAAAAAAGGTCTATGAAGAATCATTTTCAAAATAAAACTGAAACAATAAATTAAAGTAATTGAGCCTCCGATCTTCAAAAATTGCCCTGATTGAATTTTCAGACCACTTCAAAATTTTATACCGTCCTATACGAAATAGTCAATTAAAGGGGCTATGATTGACTTCAATTATTTTTCGCTCATAATTTGACTTTTTGGTGGCTTCGTTGTACTTATAAAGAAATTCCAGATCTTTTCCGTTTGTGTCCCCATTTATAGAGAACGTGCCATTACATAGTAAATCATTATGTAAAAATATTGCACGTGCGTCTGGCGGGTGCAAATAATCTGCACCCACTAAGCTGGGGGGACACAAATTCCTGATTGCTTTAGGGCGGGGGGACTTATTGGGGAAATACTTTTCAAATCATAAAAAGTTCTATTTTTATGAATGGAAAAGATTCACAATTTGCTTTGATGTCAAGTTAAGCTACACCTTCTGCAGATTTCGATGTGCTCGATAAGTTTTTATCTTGGAGCTGAAATAGTTGTGGTTCAATTCGGCCATCTTGACAGATATGGATGAGTAAGTCCTCAAAACAGTCAAGAATTTCGTTAGATCCTAAATGAGTTTACCATTAGGACTATACAGGGAATGCGCAATCGTACCCTTTTCTCACAACAAAGGCAGTTTTTAGCGCCTTGATCAAGCTGTAAGTAATATCGAAGACACGCCATCACCGAACTCAGACCTATTCAGATCAAAATGGTGTTCCAATGGTGACATTTGTTTTCAATAAATTTGATGTTCTTTTCAAATGCCAACGAAAAATGTTTTATTCTTCCGGTTTATAACTCTTAATTAGGCGTCTTGTTGTTTCAGAGGTAAGCGTCTTTTTTAGGCGTCTTTTTCTTTTCACTGAAACTAAATTAGGCGTATTTTTCTTTCAGAGGTAACCTGTTGGTTGGTCTGTCTCCCCGGAGTTCCTGGACTACCAGAATTGATGGATTATTATGGCTTTCGTCTTTATACATTTATGGTGGTGTTATTTTCAGGTCCTCTTTTTTTTTGGGGGGGGGGATTGGCTACGTTTGACGTCTTTACAACTGATTTTGAAAATATAACCTTCCTTGCTTTTTTCACATGGCTGTTCTTTGTAAATAACGAAACGCAAAACACACGCACTACCTTTAGTTTCTTGGTTTTGCGTTTATGTGGTGTTCCTTTTGGACTATTAGTTAATATTTTGTTGCAATGACCTAATATCCAAAATGTATAGCGTTCGTGGAGATCTTCAAAAAAGGGGATTGCTATCTAAAAAAAACCTGGCGAACAAAAATCAGCTCGTATTGGACGCAGATGTGATGAACAGGGCAGAACAGTCAATGGATAAAAGAATAGAGAAACATCAGACAGCTTGAAAAGGGAAACTTGCTTAAGTGATAGAAAAATAACTTCATTGGCTCGTCTTGTTACTTATCCTCTTTAATAATAATTAGGTACATCAACAGAATTCGGGTATGTACAAGTTTTTTTGAAAAATTCTGGTAAAACTGTTTAAAATTTCTCAAAATTAAAGCAACAGTTAAGAAAAACAATTGGTCAGCAGCTGGAGGAAACAGAGAAGTCCCCTCGACTTCTATCTAGCCGGGCTTTCCCGAAAACTATTGTCTTAGTTGATGATAATTGTTTTCGGTATGATTTTTTATCATTGGATTTCCGAATTTTGATCATACGTCCGTCAGCCGCCAAGATTTGCCTCTGAAGTAATCTCGTTAGTTATTTTTTTGACTTTTTAGTTGTTTCCAGGTCAACTAGCCCAGCACTGAAAACATTGTCACTTGTTTTTAAAGGTAAAAAATTTTTTTTTCAGAAGCTAGCACACTATTCGATATGGGGAGGCAAGGCTTGCAAGCTAATTGTAAAAATTACAAAACGTCTAATTCTTGAGCTTTGCAACATTTTGCTGGAGCTCCAAATAAAATTGTCAAAAAAAAACAGAAACAGGTATATTTCATGAAGCATCAGGGGTCAGATGATCCCAAGATAAATGCAAAGCTGCTTGCGTGGGATCCCTCTCAGCGTGAATTAGCATGAAGTGTTCTAAAAATCACAGGCCAGTCTCCCAAAAAGCAGCTTAAAAATTCAGCTCTGCACGAGAGCTCTGATTTGTTTGGGTTGTCATTAATTATACAAAAGAAAATCTAAGAGATCGTAATTTTCCAAAATTTAGGGACCTGAGACATCATACATCAGTGAGGAAAAAGGATAGACTTGTGTTGCTATCTCTTCCACAATCAGGCGGCGCAAAGCTAGCTGCAGCTCCACACATGCATTAGGTCTTCGTTTCCACCCTAATGAGTTTTTGGTGAGTTTAAAGTATAAACGTGGTATTATAATTTACATCGTTGAGAGAAAAAGCCATTAATGCGCTTTGGGCAATTCGGATGAGTTCGGCAACCAGTCTGTTGTATGCCATGGACGGGGAGACGCCATCGAAAGACACGACAGAATTCCAGTTCCGATCGCAACAGTTTATGCAACGGCTAATTTATCATCAGTAGTGGAAAAACTAAAAACCACATCACTGAGAGCAAATCGCAACCTGGAGACAATTTTCTGCCATCCTGTACGTCAGGCCGTTCTGCTCCTCTTGATGTTACAGTGAATTAAGACAATTTTCAAAAACATTACAACGAACTGTCACACTTTCAGATAACTGTCAAACCAACTGTCAATCGGAGGGATTTCCCGTTGCATTTGACAAGCTGCCACTGTCAGTCTCAGTAGTTGAAACTCGTGGATTTTCGGCGATGTTGCTAGCCCGCGCGCCATGAAATAATCGGATGTTTCTAAGAAAACTTCAAGCTCATCAATTTTTGGTATTTTTTTCAAAAACGTCTCTTAGGGGATCTAATTTTCCTCATCAATCACGAGCTTTTGTTCTTACCTGGCTAAAGTGTAGCGAATAGAAACATACCTTTCATGTGCGTAGAGATGGACTAATGAGAATTGATTCGATAAAATGTTGATCTGTTGTTTTGATAGAGATAGTCATTAACCAAGTTAGTTGAAAGTTCATTATTCCAATGTAAAAATTTCTGAATAGTGCTTCCGAAAACAAAAATGCAATATCTTGAATGGCGAAAAAAAGTCTTGTAAAATGAAAATCTGTTAAGTTTTCTTTTTTTATGTTTTCTAGATGAAGTGATACATGTATGTTTCTGGTTGCTGAAAAGTTGCTACCAGGTGTTCTCATGGTTTGACGAAGTGCGCTTGTGCGATGATGGGGAGTTGAATGTGGATATATCAAAACTATAGATAATTTCTTTATAAAAATTAAATTTGCCCGTTTCATTGCCTCCAGTATCACTGTTTTCTTTTTTGAAAAGCTTTAAAGAGCTATCACAAAAATAAGATCAAAACGAATGAAATTCAAAACAATTGTGTGGACAAAAGATGAGATGCCTATAAAAATCGAACAAGACATGATTAACTATTAATGGTTCTATTTAACGTTATTTTATATTTTAGATTTCACATCAATCTCCACGCTTTCCTACATCACAGATCAATTATTTCATCAATTTTCTACGCTTTAAGCCGTAAAAAATACCGAAGAAACCAAAGAAAACAAACATTCCTTTATTGGAAAGCCACATATTATTATGTCTTTTTGTTCGGTCTTCTGGACTAGGGTCTCCATCATCTTAATTCAAATCTAGATGGTGAGATTCAGCAACGATTTGCGTGCTCCCTTTCAATGAGACAGAAAATTCAAATTGAACACAGAACTTGTGGAGCTTTCAGAGATGCAATGTTCTAGCCCGGGTGTTACGTAGTAAATAAAAGAATTTTAGCCAATCATAATCGAGTATTTTAAAATTTAATATAGGATTTAAATACGTTCTAACATACATAGAAAATTCCAAAAAAGTTCATTTAACCTAATTTTAGGTAATTATAACCGCGAAATTTATAGATTAAGCTGGTTTTGGCATAATATTCTTAGGTTATTTAGACAATTGTTGAATGAATACGAAACCATTTTGACGTCAATAACATCAGACGAAAAAACCAGTGAAATGAACATCGAAAAACCTTGCCGTCTAAGTTTCAGTTGTTGGATTGTACGTTGAAATTAATACGTCTGAATGCTCATACGTTGATAATTATACAATATAATAATTGAATTGACGTTCGAAAGAGTGTTGTTTTGCACCTTTAATATGGTGCCGCTGTGGGTTTACGAACACCCATTTCTTTTGTTTTAGCCTAATTGTGATAACCTCACTAAATAGACTGACTGTTGTGAAAAACTTATTAAAGATTTGACGCTCATTGTTAGCTTGGACATTAGTTACTGCGTCAAGTCCAAAGGACCTCAAATTTCAATCTGACGTTCGATAAAATTGGCGACGATTTCGATAAAAGTTTCACTAGTGCAAGTGAAGCTGATTGTTCAGAGGGGAAGCATCTACATTGGAGAGGAGTTCTCCGAGTACTGCCCATTCGACTCGCCCCAACTGAATCACATATCACAACATCCGAACGTATACAACAATGGGCATTTTTTTTCTCTCCATTCCAGCACCTGACTGGTCGCTTGCAATGACAGTGGAGAGTGTATGTGTGTCCAAGTAAAGTATGTGTGTCCATACTCATCCCCTGTCCACGTAAAGATCTCCAAACAGAAAACAGCACATACGTGCAAACCATCCAACCACGAATGAAGTTTATTCTCAACATTCTGGGTAGTTTTTTTGGAATAGTTTACCAATAACCCCCATAAAAGTAATTTTGGGACGATAAACATCGGTTTTGCATATTTTTGGTAGATTTACCAAAAATTCGACAAAAATTGATATAGTCCGTTCGTATATCAAAAATAAGCTCTGATATAGAGAAATTTGAGAACATTATACTAAATTGTTTAATTTTGAAAACTTTTGGTCAATTTTGTTGCAATTCAAAAAACGTAGAAAATAAATATCGAATATTGATAAACCGTACTTTCAGGCATAAAACCGTCCAGTTTACTGGATTACTGTTCCGTATTCAAGAAATTGCAAAAAATTGACCAAAAGTATAGAAAATAGACAAAAATATA
Organism: Convolutriloba macropyga; assembly: GCF_964194025.1. NCBI lineage: Eukaryota > Metazoa > Xenacoelomorpha > Acoela > Convolutidae > Convolutriloba > Convolutriloba macropyga. The sequence continues at coordinate 83,146,536 of NC_134469.1, forward strand.
AAATTTTGACAAATTTGTCAAAAAATCGTTTTTCGTGACTAGAAGGTTCGTCAGTTGAGTAAACCTCAATACACACAAAAAATTTGTGAAAAAATTTCACAACCTCCGGCCTACAAAAAGTGTCGCAATGCTATAATTTTTTCTCGTCTTTCGATTTAAAATCGTGCCGGCCGGGTATTTTTCTGCCTTTGACCATTCAAATCTTCGTGTTGAGTTTATTTTTCAATAAAGTCCCTCTACCAAAATTTCGCTTTGTTTTCTTCCGCTATTTTTCTGGATTCCGATGTATGTTGTCACATGTAATGAAGTATGTTTTGTTTTTGTTGTAGTATGTTGAGTATGCTAGTATGCTAGGTTGTTGTTTTGGTCTTATAGCGCTCTAGGGTGTGACTTATTTGATTCGCGAGTTACGACTGCATTGTCTTTTGACTTTTTCAACTTTGCTTATTTACTAGCCCGCCTGTTGTAGTATATTGGTTTTGCTGCTGTATGTTCCTGTGTGACTGTATGATTGTTAGTTGCACACGGTGATTTATATTGCATAACTGGAACGCGGAACTAATGTTGATGTTGCTGCCACCTTGCCAGAGCAAACTAGTTTCATCTCCAATCCAGCGCAGAAGTCTGACGTCATGCCTAGTCCTGCCAAGAGGTACAAGAAAGACGACCAAGCAAATGGGAATGTAAGAAATCAATCGCCTCATTAGATATTTGAGACATTTGAGACACCTCGAGACATTCGAGACATTAGTTGCATTCTCTGAGACAGTTCGTGTGGCGCTCAAATTAATCGCCAAATTAGAAAAAAAAACAGAAATTCCCAGTGCATCGGATCGTATGTAGCGTTCGTTCAATTGATTGGTTCCGATAGTCTCAATTACGGCAATAAGTGACTCTGCCATCATGTTGATCGCTCGATATGACAGATTAACAGCCGCACGTGAAAAACGAACACCTATTTGGCCATAACAAAATGGAACAGAGTTCTTCTTTGGAAGATATAATGCCCAATTTAAGGGAAAAATTTCAGAAGTTTTGTATTTTGATGTCTCACCCCTGACCAGGGGAGCTCAAGCAGTCTCTTTTCATCTTTTAAGTCATAAATAGCCTTAAAGACTACTTAATCAACCTCCAGAAATCAAAATTCGCAGTTCAAAAGTCTGCAGCTCAAGAGTGATACGGCTGTTGATCTAAACAGAAAATGTGTTCATAACAACCTTGATTCATTTTACAGCAAGTTCTTAGAATATAGCTTCACCCCACAAAAAAAACAACATTTTTTTTAAACCTGCCAGATTAACTCTATTTTAGGAATATTTTCTATATGGAATGGGAATGCTAAAATGTTTTCACAGAAAGAATTCAAAGTCGAACCAATCATATACGATCACAAACGCCATTTTCGTGAGAGCAATCGTCCCAGACTTGGATCAGGTGTTCCACGCTTGAAGCACAAAAACTCGATGGCGAATTCAATTGATGGTGAATCCGATTAATTTAAACGCTAAAGGCATTGAAAAAGAAACATCGAAGTTTTAAAGCGTTGATCTGAAACAATTTAGAGCGTCAAAGTGTATAGATCTTACAAAAATTTGGCATTTAAAGGCGTAGATGTTACATAATTTTTGCGTTTCTAAGCGTAGATGCTACATAATTTTTGCGTTTTTAAGCGTAGATGTTACATAATTTTAGCGTTTCTAAGCGTAGATGTTTCATAGTTTCAGCGTTTCTAAGCGTAGATCTTATATAAATTTAACGTTGCTAAGCTAGATCTCACCTGAGAGATCTTGCATACATTCATTGCCTAATATTTCGGGTTGATCTCTTATAAAGTACTGTTTAATTAAGCATTGATCTTTCAAACAATTGTGTGTGGTACCAGAGCCAATTGTTGAGTCTAATTAGCCATTCTGATCTTTGGATTTCTTTGATAAAGTTTTTCATAACAAAAAAACGAGGATTCTTTTTCTTTGAAAGAAATTACAAGACTGAAGATGAGTCCAAGAAAGCAGGAGTACAGGAATTAGAAGCAGGAAGCCATCTTCTTACAAAAAATATGATTAAAAAACCAAATAATTTGAATTTTTGGATTTCTAAAATATGTAAACAAGAAATTGAATTGAATTTTTTGTCAAGTCTGTGTTGAGTGTTTGGTCCGAATTTGTCTTTGATGGAATGTTGAGGGGATAGAATTTTTGAAAAATCTATTTAGAAACGATACGACTGTATCAAATCTACTTCCAAAAGCGCTCAGGAGCGTTTATAAACCACAAATGATGCACTAAGGTACATGATGTTAAAGTCCATATTACAGAGATCAAAATTCGAAAGAAAACTAAGTTATGACTGTTCAGCCGTCGAAGAGGTTCCAAGCATTTAGGCTTTCAGTGGTTCGAGTCTGTAAGACAGCGGTCTATGCGATGAAGCAATGCTCGCTCAACGCGTAAAAATACTATAAAAATGCAAAAGCAACGAGTAGTCACGCTAAAATTATGCGAGATCTACGTTTAGAATCAAAAAATATGATGTGAAATCTACGCCTAGAAATCAAAAATATTGCGTAAGATAAGCGGCATATACAGTTGACAAGATAAAAAGTTCCCCTACTTTTTTGTACATATTTTTGTGGATCTTTTCTCTTATTGCCACTCACAAAATTGTACAACCCCCGTTTATATATGTAAAAAAATGAATTCAACCAAACATACAGCTAGCTTGGTAGTTACCAGATTTAGGGAAAATCAAGTTTCAGTAACTAAAATTTCTCGAAAACGTTTCTTCCTGAAGGATAACTTTTGTACTTTAATATTTTCATTGCTTCGCCTTCAAACAAGGCCTTCACCTCTTTTGCGATACTAACATGAATTTTTGAATGGCGAATAGTTAGGAACCTGTTCAAGTCAAACAAAAAACTATTGAATCGGGCTACTCTGTTCATGTAATCATCTTCAGAACGTTTCCCAAACTTTTGTCTGGCTTTAATGAATAACTTTTCGCTTGATCTGGTCTTTACATAACTAGAAGTTAATGACTAGTGGTCTGAGGCATTCATAAAGTTAAACTCAATAGAATCATGTTAAGCAGAACTGGGTCAAAAATAGAACGAATAATGGGCAGTTACAAAATTCCTCAACAGTAAAGTTTTGGAATTAAAACCTGTACAAAATCAAATTGAATATAACGAAAGAATTGACCCGAAACACCAAATTATTCAGTCTTTTGCTGTTATTGGCTATATAGAGGGTCCAATTTCATCAAATTTGCCATCACTTTTCCAAAAATTATCCTACTTTAAAAAATTAAAATCACGTAGCGGTGAAAAAAAATGGCTTTAAATTCAACGCTTTTTAACGGCAAAAATTATGTAAAATTTCCGACCGGGTGTTTTTTGACACCCCCCCCCCCCCCCCGCCCCACGCCCCAACCTCAGTCATTTTCTTTTTAATTAATGGAAGAAACTAATTATAATTTTGTTAACTTACCACAAGCCGAGAGGTTTGACTGACCGATCAGAAAGGCACCATGACAGAACGAAAGCTTGTCTCTCTATAAAGCATTAATGTAATGGCAGTAGGAGCTAGATTTTATCGAAAGATTAACTGAAAGAGCAGAAGTTTCAATTTATTTCAAATCTTGCCGCAAAGGTGTGGAAATTATTGGCTTAACAGTAATTTAAGGAAACAAGGAGTACAGAATGGGCGAGTAAATATATCCTAGGATATGAATTACGGAAATGAATGTGTGTGTGTGTGTGGGGGGGGGGGGGGGGGGGGGGGGTTGGTAATATGATTACGTACGGTTGTTGTAACGGGTCTCATTACGATTTAATTGAGATTTATGAACTGGTATATAAACTATACTGTCCCCCCACTCTGTATTAGAAGACAGTGATTGAGAAAAGAAGATAGGTCCCTCTTTTATGCTAATATACCCGAATAATGAAGTATTGCTTAGCTTATACGTGCTTCTATTACCAAGTACAGACATAGTACATAATACACACACATGCACACATTTACAGGAAACAAACGCAGGGATTAGGAAAGCGGGGATTAATCGGGAAACGCGGGTAGTCTAGGGCAAAAGGGATAAAAATGTGGCTGTCATGATTGGAAGAATGTCCATGGCAAACAAACAAACAAACAAACAAACAAGCATTCCCAATTTAAAAACTTGTCCTTGCATTTATAATGCTTTCGACTGAGGACACATAAAAGTTATAAATAAACGAATTTTTCCATTTAAGAGGATTGTTAAGAGTAAAAAAAACCTCTGTATGGAATAATTCCATAAAAAATTTGTAACAAATTTAAAATTCTATTAAGAGAGCATTTCGTGGAAGTGCACGCTAGGCGTCCTGAATCAGTGAACGAATAAGGGCGGAAACCGTACTGTGTGTTTGGCAGAAAGTCGCAAAATGAGAAAATTAGCCGATAATTTACGAAGGATAAGCAATCAGACTATTATACGAAATATAATTACTTTAAAACGCAAATAATTCAGCAAAGAAATTTAAGTTTGTCAATTAGCTCAGCTAAGGTCGATTCGTTTGCGTTGTCGGCCAACTCGCCTGTCGGCCAATTTTCTTAGCTTTTTTTTAGCACCACACAGTGAATAAAGATCTGTAATTAAATCACAGCAATCTGGCGATCGCCGAATTGGCCGAATGGGCGTTTAGCCGATAAACAAACTTGCGAAATTAAGACAACCCGACTGACCACCGGTTATATTATGGTTGGACGAACTAGTGATATTTTCACCAATCAGATTTGTCGACCAATCAGAGGTAAGCTTTTTGTTAAGCTTCTGATTTTTCCTTTGTCAGCTAATTTGCCCGTCGGCTAAAGTTGGCGGCACTAGTTTACTCACCTCTACAGGAAGAGTAAAGCACAGAATGTTAAAACAGGGCGAAATTCAACCCAAATCAGAGTAGAAACATCAAAAATGAACGGAGCAGACAAAATACAATATATCCCTAGTATATAAAACGACAAGTAAGGACTAGTGCCTACATTATAAGCAGAAAAAGGTATAAAACAGGGGTGTAACACAAACACACGCTCACATTCACTGTGGTTAGTTACCACAAAAATATAACCCACAAAATTCTTTACTAAGTTATTCACCTTTTTGTTTCGGAATACATTAAATAGTAAATATATCTTCTTTTCATGTAATTTGTGTGTATTACAGTCAGTAATGCCTTCATAAATACCCATAAACGAAATTCTCAAGCGGAAATTAAAACCCACACAATTCCGAAAATGAAATTGTAGCCATAAACATTCGGGGAAATTACTCAGGGCACCCAAAATATCCGCCCGAGGGTTTCATTTCACGTTTTTGAAGTACAAAGCTGAAATACAAGATCAGGTCTAAGTTCTGTTAAGGGTGCTGGGGACAAAAGATCGAAAAGAAAAAATTTCGGACAACAGATTCAAAATGAAATTATTCAAGTTGCATTAGCCAATCAGAGTGGCCGCGGTATCGGCCGACAGGGCGTTTAGCCGACAATAAAAAAAGTGAAATTTAGCCGAAAATGACGTAATATGAGCAAATATTAATTCTAAAGCTGTGATTGGGCAATATGTGATTTAAAACGTTATTTCATGAGCGGACAAATAAACGGTACTGTTTTAATCAATCAGCGTAACGGAGCTCTATCCGTGGTTGCACCCTCCCCGCATCCCGCGGGGGTGCGGTGCGGCCTCGGAGAGATTACACAACTATTAAATGTAAGTTGACAACCGGACTTCGCATCGGACTACGTAATGGTTGGATGAACTATACAACCAATCAGATTTGTCGGCCAATCAGAATAAAGCTAATATTCTCGGTTTTTATCTTGTCGAGGCTAAACCCCCCTATTGACCAATTTGCTGGTTATTTTACTATCCACTGTCCCAATTTTCTGCTTTCGATCTAATGCCCGTTCGACCCATTGTCATAGAGCGCTGAAATCAACTGAAATTAAAGAACTGACCTAGATTCTGCTAAAACCTGGTTTATAAGGTGTCACTTATTTTTAATTCTCACGACCTATATTGACTCAAATACTGTTAAGTCGATGAAAATTTGAGTGACGTTGGAGCTGAGATGCGATTTCAGTAACATTGTTGACTTTCTTAGCGCCAGCAGAGAGCTTAAAACGAGTAAATTAGTTGATGAAACATGAAAAAGCTTTATCGCTTTATCTTAAGATCAGTTATCTAAAGCAAAGTCTAACAGGTCTCAAAAGAGTAAAAGTTACAAGCTAGACAAGAGAATGATACCGTATTTTATAGTACATCTTTCCTAAGTATTTTTTTCCGGTTTGTGCTATGGATATGTACGAAAAGACCAATTTATATAACTGCTTCCTGGACTGAAGTCACATTTTTTTTCAGCGCTGAATCATACTAACTTTTATTCTGTTTTTTTTTCTGTTAAGTATCATGATCATGTCAAAAATTACTATGATCAGAGTAAAAATTTCAGGAGAAACCAGAATTTTTATGAATTTTTTCTGAACCAGATGACAAAATCATACTGTGGCATAAATTATCAGAGCAAAATAACAGCCTGAAAAACAAGTGCTCAGAAAACCGTTCAGCATGCAAATTTTCTGAAGTTACTATGAGAATTACAATAAACAGCAAATATTCAGTCCAATAAATATAACTAGTATTTAAAACTTTAAAAAAGCTCACTTATTTTTTTAGTTTCTCAATCATACGCGTTAAAACTTAAAACCGCAAATTAGGTGCTTTCAAAAGCTATTTTGAGCTTTAATAAAAACAAAATTCATTGAATTTATTCAAGTGGGAGTGTAATTTCTTGGTTTAAATTAGTTCAAATTAATAAAAAATATTGTCCTGGATGATAAAATATATTTTGATTTCCTGTATCATATCTGTCCTGTATGAAATATCTATTCTTTGTATAAGCTTTTGGTTATAATTTTAGCTCTCTAGCTCCGAAAAAATAGAGGTTCTAACTCTTATTACACAAATGACGTCATCATGCTGTCTTGAACCTAAAATTCTAAAAAATATATAAAAAGGAAAAAGACTTACCAATTCATCAAAAAGCCGTCAGCAAATCTAGCTTGAAAAAATTAAAATTTGGAATATTGAAATTGGTTCACAGACTGACCAATGTTATCTTTGCTGTCATTATAATGGGGACAGATTGAATTTTTTTCAGATGGAATTAGATGGGAATAGTTAGTGTTCACTCGTTAACTGTTTCCTCACGTTTAATTTTGCTTTTTGCCAAAAAACTGATAAATACAAACAAAGCACACAAGGCTATCAATACAATGGTTGAGATCGATGGATGTTAAATTTATGCTGTACCATAGTATTGTAATTGATGGTAAATTCAAAGATAGTAGAGTGCTAAAAACAACATAGTTTAGTGAAAAAGAAATCAGTTATAACTAACTAACTTACTTACTTTCGTTTCATAAACGAATCAATGAAACTCTTGATGAAAACTGATGCTGAAATTCTTGCTTATAGTATTCGTCTATCCACCTTGCAAATAGTCTAAGCTCAGAGTTTTTACAAGCAAAGACTGAAAATAACATTCTATATCAATCTAGATTCCACAGAGCGAAAGCCGTATATTACCGTATATTACCTTCTGAGATAAAAGGTCTCAGAAGAATTCAGAATATAATAATACTTAATTGTTTCCTGGTATCTTTACAAATTAAACAGAGCACTAACACACTTGGCCAACTTTATGAAAAGCAGGGCACCAAAGAGGTTACAATTAGACCATAAGTTCGTTTCTAAGGCTTCTCAAAATTGAAAGAAATTTTTCATAATATAACAAAGTCAAGCAGTGGAAACCAAAAACAAAACGATTGTGAAAAACAAGGAAGGCCAGATTTGACAACGATCTCTAAATTTCAAGATTTATGATGGAAAAGAAACTTAATTTCAGCCACGAATTAAACAAGTGAGTTGAGGAATTCCGTAAGGTGCCACTGGTTTAAAAACTTTATGAATAATGTGATCAACTGGTTGTTAGTCAAATTTGTTCTCAGTGTATAGAAAAGACCACAAAATTGTATCAATATATTTTCTACGTGTTTCGAGTTTTCTTTCGAAAAATTAATGAGCCAAAAAATATAAAATTTGTTTTTGAAGGGGTTTTCTTCCGTTCATTGATACTTCCGTTCATCACTCTTGTCGTTCTGATTGTTGATATTTAGGGTCTTGCTTTCTTCAGTGTTCAAATCAAATGTAGTACCTCTTAACCCATACAATTCAATTTTCCGAAGCATTTTTTTCTGAAATAGTGTCGAAAGCTTTATTTACATCTTAAATGGTGCAAAAATGCGTTTAGTAACAGAGTGTTGTCAGGTTCGTATGAACTCAACTAAGTTGGTAACTTTGTCCACAGTTGTCCTTTCCCAAAAATGTTTGTTATTTAAAATGTCAAAGTCATGAAAATAATTAGAAATTCAAATAAGAAACATTTTTTTTATCATTTGTTCCCAAGAGTCGATACCAGAGAATTTAGCTTGAAATTATTGAATTCACGTTTTTCAACAGCCTTGTGGAGATATATAACTGAACATTTTCACTGAGACTGGAAATATGCCTTCCCGAAGAAATTTGTTTATGTATTTGGAAAAATAGTGGGCCGTTGAACCTGCTACTGATTTTACAAAAAAATAGTTCAGATCCTTATAGTCTTTACTGTATTTTGGCATAGTTTCTTGAATGACTCCAAGCACTTCCTTTTCGTTCGTTGTTAGCAGAAACATAGATCGATTTTTTGTTTCCTCGATGAACACTCACTTTGTGTAAACTTTTTACATCACCTATTTTGCGTAAAATTATTCCCTAAAACTGCAAAATGACAACACACCAATCCTAATTTTTCTTGAAAAATTGAACTCCTCGAGTTTTTAACCACCACGCATCTTCAAACTTGAAATTTTGAACAGTTGATTAAGTTTCAAATACAACAAAAATGAGGACCATTAAAATTTTATTCTTTACTGTTGTTATTCATTTTTCCTACGGTTAATTTTAATACAACGTGAGTTCAAATTGCTTACAAATTTTCAATACTAAGCAAAATAAAATTTTACGAAAATCAGTCATTCAAGAAGACAAAGATTTCACATGCTAGGTTTTTTCCTGATCGTTTCTTTCCCAATGTAAACAGCATCGTTAAACAGATATTAACAAAAATTCATGTTCTAACGTCCTCATGTAATGTATCCGGGGGTACTAAGCGTAAATTATCATCAATTTATTGCTCATCGTCGTCTAAATATTTGAAGAATGCCAGCCGTCTGATTGTTCTTGCGAGTTGTATCTCGGAACCACCCTCGAGCCTCCTTGTTCTTTTTAATTTAACGAAACTAACTAAAAGAATTTTTAGAAAAAACAATGTACCAATCAAGAAAATGAGAAAGACACACTGAAAAATTAATTCAGTTTGTTCGTTCATGACTTTAGACTAACCAACAGAATGTATTTCAAGACCCGCGCCGAGGTGTCAACCCTAAAAAAAGCAAAATTATGTACGATTGGCGTTGATTGCGTTGAATTTGTGTAAGATCTACACTTGGGCGTAGATCTTACATAAATTCAACGCTTTCAACGTCAACTTTATATAATTTTGCGTTGAATTTTGGCGTACATCTTTTATATTTAGCGTGGAATTTAGCGTAGATCTTAGATAAATTCAACGCATTCAACGCCAATCTTACATAAATTTGCGTTGAATTTTGGCGTAGATCTTATATAAATTCAACGCATTCAACGCCAATCTTACATATTTAGCGTTGAATTTAGCTTAGATCTTACATAAATTCAACGCATTCAACGCCAGTCTTACATATTTTGCGTTGAAATTTGGCGTAGACCTACATATTGAGCGTTGAATTTTAGCGTAGATCTTACTTATTTCGCGTTGAATTTAGCGTAGATCTTACATAAGTTCAACGCATTCAACACCAATCTTACAAATTTAGCGATAAATTTTACCGTAGATCTTACATATTTAGCGTTGAGTTTTAGCGTAGACCTTACATATTTAGCGTTGAATTTAGCGTAGAACTTACATAAATTCAACGCATTCAATGCCAATCTTACAAAAATTTGCGTTGAATTTTGGCGTAGATCTTAAATAAATTCAACGCATTCAACGCCAATCTTACATTTTTAGTGTTAAATTTTATTGTAGATCTTACATACTTGACGTTGATTTTAGCGTAGGTCTCACATAAATTCAACGCATTCAACGCCGATCTCACATATTTTGCGTTGGTTTTTGGCGTAGATCTTACATAAATTCAACGCATTCAACGCCAATCTTACATATTTTGCGTTGAATTTTGGCGTAGATCTTACATATTCAGCGTTCAATTTTAGCGTAGATCTTGCATATTTTGCGTTAAATTTGGCGTAATTCTTACAAAAAATCAAAGCATTCAACGCCAATCTTACATATTTTGCGTTGAAATTTGGCGTAGTTTTTACATATTTAGCGTTGATTTTTAGCGTAGATCTTACATAATTTCAACTCATTCAACGCCAATCTTACAAATTTTGCGTTGAAATTTTGCGTAGATCTTACATATTCAGCCTTGAATTTTAGCGTAGATCTTGCATATTTTGCGTTAAATTTGGCGTAATTCTTACATAAATTCAAAGCATTCAACGCCAATCTTACATATTTTGCGTTGAATTTTGGCGTAGTTTTTACATATTTAGCGTTGATTTTTAGCGTAGATCTTACATAATTTCAACTCATTCAACGCCAATCTTACAAATTTTGCGTTGAAATTTTGCGTAGATCTTACATATTCAGCGTTGAATTTTAGCGTAGATCTTGCATATTTTGCGTTAAATTTGGCGTAATTCTTATATAAATTCAAAGCATTCAACGCCAATCTTACATATTTTGCGTTGAATTTTGGCGTAGATTCTACATATTTAGCGTTGATTTTTAGCGTAGATCTTACATAATTTCAACTCATTCAACGCCAATCTTACAAATTTTGCGTTGAAATTTTGCGTAGATCTTACATATTCAGCGCTGAATTTTAGCGTAGATCTTGCATATTTTGCGTTAAATTTGGCGTAATTCTTACATAAATTCAAAGCATTCAACGCCAATCTTACATATTTTGCGTTGAATTTTGGCGTAGTTTTTACATATTTAGCGTTGATTTTTAGCGTAGATCTTACATAATTTCAACTCATTCAACGCCAATCTTACAAATTTTGCGTTGAAATTTTGCGTAGATCTTACATATTCAGCGTTGAATTTTAGCGTAGATCTTGCATATTTTGCGTTAAATTTGGCGTAATTCTTACATAAATTCAAAGCATTCAACGCCAATCTTACATATTTTGCGTTGAATTTTGGCGTAGTTTTTACATATTTAGCGTTGATTTTTAGCGTAGATCTTACATAATTTCAACTCATTCAACGCCAATCTTACAAATTTTGCGTTGAAGTTTTGCGTAGATCTTACATATTCAGCGTTGAATTTTAGCGTAGATCTTGCATATTTTGCGTTAAATTTGGCGTAATTCTTACATGAATTCAAAGCATTCAACGCCAATCTTACATTTTTTGCGTTGAATTTTGGCGTAGAGTTTACATATTTAGCGTTGATTTTTAGCGAAGATCTTACATAATTTCAACGCATTCAACGCCAATCTTACATTTTTAGTGTTGAAATTTAGCGTTGTTCTTGATATTTGGCGTTGATTTTAGCGTAGATCTCACATAAATTCAACGCATTCAACGCCGATCTCACATATTCTGCGTTGGATTTTGGCGTAGATCTTACATAAATTCAACGCATTCAACGCCAATCTTACATATTCTGCGTTGAATTTTGGCGTTGATCTTACATATTTAGCGTTGAATTTTAGCGTAGATCTTGCATATTTTGCGTTGAATTTGGCGTAGTTCTTACATAAATTCAAAGCATTCAACGCCAATCTTACATATTTTGCATTGAATTTGGCGTAGTTTTTACATATTTAGCGTTGATTTTTAGCGTAGATTTTACATAATTTCAGCGCCAATCTTACATATTTTGCGTTGAATTTTTGCGGAGATCTTACTTATTTACGTTGAATTTTAGCATAGATCTTACATATTTAGCGTTAAATTTGGCGTAGTTCTTACATAAATTCAAAGCATTCAACGCGAATCTTGCATATTTAGTGTTGAATTTTAGCGTAGATCTTACTTATTTAGCGTTGATTTTAGCGTTGCTCTTTCATAATTAGCGTTGAATTTAGCGTAGGTCTTACATAATTTCAAAGCATTCAACGCCAATCTTACATATTTTTTGTTGAATTTTGGCGTAGATTCTACATATTTAGCGTTGATTTTTAGCGTAGATCTTACATAAATTCAACGCATTCAATGCCAATGTTACATATTTTGCGTCCAAATTTTGCGTAGATCCTACATATTTAGCGTTGAATTTTAGCATAGATCTTACATATTTAGCGTTGAATTTAGCGTAGATCTTACATAAATTCAACGCATTCAATGCCAATCTTACATATTTAGCGTTGAATTTTAGCGTAGATCTTTCATAATTAGCGTTGAATTTAGCGTAGATCTTACATAAGTTCAACACATTCAACGCCAATCTTACATATTTTGCGTTGAATTTTGGCGTATATCTTACATATTTAGCGTTGACTATTAGCTTTGAGCTTGCATAACTTCAACGCATTCAACGCCAATCTTACATATTTTGCGTTGAACTTTGGCGTAGATCTTGCATTTTTGCGATGAATTTAGCGTAGGTCTTACATAAATTCAAAGCTTTCAACGCCAATCTTTTATATTTTGCGTCAAAATTTTGCGTAGATGTTACATGTTTAGCGTTGAATTTTAGCAAAGATCTTACATATTTAGCGTTCAATTTAGCGTAGATCTTACATAAATTCAACGCATTCAACGCCAATCTTACATATTTAGCATTGAATTTTAGCGTAGATCTTTCATATTTAGCGTTGAATTGTAGCATAGAGCTTACATAAACTCAACGTATTCAGCGCTAATCTTACATATTTTGCGCTGAAATTTTGCGTAGATCTTACATATTTAGCGTTGAATTTTGCGTAGGTCTTACATAAATTCAAAGCATTCAACGCCAATCTTACATAATTTTCGTTGAATATTGGCGTAGATTATACATATTTAGCGTTGAATTTTAGCGTAGATCTTAGATAAATTCAAAGCATTCAACGCCAATCTTACATATTCAGTTTTTTTCACTGTTTCGACCGTTATACTGCAAAGGTGAGAAGCATGGAATCAGAAGAAAATCATTTTTTAGTGCTCTTTTATAGTGCAAAATCCAATTCAGACCATTTAACGATTTCAAGTTTTTCAATTTTTTTTTTCAAAAGTCAATTATTCTAACTGTTTCGACCCCTATACTTCACAGTTGAGAAAAGCGAAGTCAGCAAGAAACCACTTTTCAATGCTCTTTTATAGTGCAAACTCCATTTCAGACCATTTTACCATTTCAAAATAATTCCAAGTTTTTTTTCCGAAAAATCAATTTTTTCACTGTTTCGACCCCTATACTGTAAGGGTGAGAAACATGAAGTCAGAAAAAAATCATTTTTTTGTGCTCATTTATATCGAAATCCAATTCAGACCATTTTACGATTTCAAATTTTTCAAGTTTATTTCGTAAAAATTAATTTTCTGACTGTTTCGACCCCTATACTGCACAAGTGAGAAAAATGAAGTCAGCAAAAAATAACCGTTGAGTGCTCTCTTACGGTGCAAAAACCATTTTAGACCATTTTAGGAATTCAAATTTTTTTCAAAACTATAAAAAAATTTAAATTTTTCCCAGTACGCCTCACATGGTAAATGCGTTGAATACGTTGAACTTATGTAAGATCTCGGCTAAATTCAACGCAAAACGTGTAAGATGTACGCTAAATTCAGCGCCAAATATGTAAGATCTATGCTGATTTCAACGAAAAATATGTAAGATCTACGGTAAATTCAACGAAATACATGCAAGTTCTACGCTAAATTCAACGCAAAATATGTAAGATCTACGCTAAAGTCAACGCAAAATATGTAAGATCTACGCGAAATTCAACACAAAATATGTAAGATCTACGTTTTATAAGGATTGCGGCTCTTAAGTAAACCAAGGTACTGTGACACAATGGTAGAAGAGGCGACAATCAAGCAGGAGGTCAGTAGTTCGAATCCCCTAGGCAATTGGAGGTTAATAGTTCAAGTTAACGCTTTGATTTATTGTAAGATCAACGCTCAATTCAACGCAAAAATATGTAATATCTACGCTAGATTCAACGCTAATTATGCAAGATCTACACTAAATTCTACGCTAAATATGTAAGATTTACGCTAAATTCAACGCTAAATATGTAAGATCAGCGGTAAATAGCGTTGTCAAGTTGGAAAATTCACCGCCATTTCTTACATAAATTTGCGTTGAATGCGTTGATTTTTTGTCTTTAATTTCAACGCATTCAAATTGCGGTGAATTTTCCAACTTGTAAACGCTAGTTGCCGCTGATCTTACATAATTTTGGCCAAATTCCTCGGCCCGGGGATTATTTTACAAGAGCGGGTTCTTTCTATTTTTCAAAGGTCACTGAATTGGCATATGACGTAATGGAGTTGGGATCCGTTGCAGTTGCAGTCGTCAACTCCTAGCATCCAATCTCCCCCCACTGAGGGACTCTTCTGGGCAACACACTTCTCGTTTGCCCCCTTCCATTGGGCTGCCAGTCTGAGCGCCACAGGTACTCTGGCATCGACTGGTCAGAGGCAATATCCCTATAGAAAAAAAGGTGAAATTTTAAGAAAAAAATAGCCACATAAATCTTATTGATACCGGATTTCCATAGGTCGAAGTGAAAAGAAAAAAAGATTAAAATTTTAAAAAGACTCTTGTTTTTGCATAAGAAAGTGCAAATAGTTGAATGAGCTATTGAATCTTGCAAAATATCTCTAATTCAAATAGCCAAACAAGCAACGGAATATTTAAAAAAATGAAGCTAATTGACCTCAGAGGACCAAATTCAGAAGATCAAAAAAACTTATATTTCACATTGCTCTACAGAAATTAACACTATTAAACTCCCGCCATATTTAAACGAATCTATACTGTCTCTGCCCCCAGCTTAGGGGGCAACTTTTATACCCTTACCCCCCCCCCCCCCCCCACAGGCTCATGTGATATTTTTTACATAGTAATGTAAAATGGCTATTACTTGCACGAGTCGTCTCCTTGTTTTTTTATTGCAGTGACTGGAATCAATACCAATGACTTTTGTTTTCCCAAAGAAAAAAAATTATGTCTCAATTAGTTACAGCAAATTGACCAACACTCAATATAATTCGTCGACTTGATTTTCGCAGTATTATTCTTAGACAGAAGAATTTTTCCTCTCTTTAGTTTGCATCTGAAAGAAGCCTTGACATTTGCTTCATCCTTAGTTGACATTTATTTGAAACTGTAACTGTATAATATAATTTTCCGACTCAGAATGCGATGCGACACAACAAAACGTGTAATTACTTGCTCACATGATTTTGGTGAAAAAATACCGTTTTCCACATCGGCAAAAAGAAACAGCTTGAAATCTTAAATAGTAAAAACAAAAATTGCATTGTTTGCAATATTTCCGGGTTGAAGTGGAAGGACCGGTATGTCCAGACCGTCCAGACCGAAAGTGTCTATGTCTAGATTTTCGTGCGTTCACTAGACTTTGGTGCGTTTCTGTCCAGAATTTCGTGCGTTCAACAATCTTTTGTGCGGTCATGTTCAGACTTTCGTCCATTCGCCACACTTTCGTGCGTTCACCTGACTTTCGTATGTTCGTCAGACTTTC
Organism: Convolutriloba macropyga; assembly: GCF_964194025.1. Taxonomy (NCBI): domain Eukaryota; kingdom Metazoa; phylum Xenacoelomorpha; order Acoela; family Convolutidae; genus Convolutriloba; species Convolutriloba macropyga. The sequence continues at coordinate 83,162,414 of NC_134469.1, forward strand.
GTGCGATTATGTCCAGACGTTTGTGCGTTTGTCGATGTTTCCAGAATATGTAATCTCCTGAAAATGCCATGGCCGTTAAGTGCGTTAAAACATACTTGTAATAGCGACGGCTAAATTGTAGTAAAATCATTGAACGACAATATGAAAGTGCATTGGGTATAATGGCAAATGGTTACAATAGCAATGAGTATAAAGGCATTGGGTAAATTACAATTTGGTAAATTGTCCTGACTTCGTGAAATGTAAATGAAAAAGTTTTTAAGACAATGTAAATGATTAAAATAATGTAAACGATTTAAACAATATATTCACCGAAAGAAAACCTTAAATTTAGAGATGGACAACCAGAAATTGGGGAGTTCTTGTAAGAATTAGGATGAATTTATCAGTGATTTTGTTTAAAGTTGGCAATTTGGCAAATGAAGACTCTCTCACTGCACTTAACAAATTTTTTTTAAAAAACGTCTCTGCATTTAGTAGGATTCAAAAGGGAGTCTCCTCAATTAAAACACTTTGCATTTTTTCTTTCATTACGACACCACTCATTATTGTTCTTTAGCTTTGCTCATTATTGATATGAGAATCACCCTATGATATATAAGCAATGAATTGCAGTTTTTGGCGGGAATATTTTATTCCCAGAAACGTTTTCTGTCAGATTTTCTTTTTTTTGTAAAACATGAAAATAATATAATGATGTAATTTTAGCATTCAAACTTAGCTGTTTTGAGCGGTTATAGTTTTGACCGCATTCATCGCATTTAAGGCTAGAAACCGCATTTCTGCTAGCTGTTTTACCGAATTCACCGCAATTATTACATTAATAATCAAATTTTCAGCTGTGCCACAATGAATCTGGGTCTTCTTGAAGCTATTCAAAAAATCAGCTTTGCATCGGAGTTCTTGCTGATAACAATTTCTTGACGGCAATGTCATGGGTGTGATAGAATTGATTCATAAAGTTTTATGTCGTATCGTATGTGTTTGGGAGCGAGAACAGAAACAACTGAAATGTTTTTTATAGAAGGCAGCAAGAGTAATTCAGAGTAATTCCAAGGTTGGTTCGAACTGAACTAATAAGAACAATGATCGGCTGTGAAGCAAGATATCCTTTATTTAAATTTTTTAATAAATCAAAAATATTTACAAAACTAACGTGAATGAACATACCCAGCTTTGAAGAGACTCCGGTTGTGATTCCGGACAGTTTTCTGGTCCTGCTGAGTGGCATTGCTGGCTGTCTGCGTCGTGTTCTCCTCTCTCTGGTAATTGAGCCAGAAGCCAGCCTCGTCTTCCCCGACAGGAAGACCCTTGCCCACAGCCCACGTGATCAAAGCCTGTTAATCGAACTTTTTTTCAAAAAAATTAAAATTTACAATTAGAAAATCTTGTTTCATAAACGATCTTTGTTATTATCACGAGAAAATCAACTACTGCTCGTTATATGGAAATGAGAAAATAAAATCAAAATTATGAAAAAAAATTGGTTCTAACTTAAACTAGAAAAATTTGAAATAATTTTGCAGTGAGTAGGAACAATTTACACCAAAAAATACAGTCTACGTTAAATTTCGCCAATTTATGTAAAATTTGCAAATCGTTGGTATGTTGGGGATCAAACGTAAGAAACCGTTGGTATTTTTGGTTTCATACCACAAGAAACTAAGAAAAAAAAGACGTGCGTTTGGGTTGCTCTCTCGATTTCGGCAAGCAAGACGAAAATAGAAACAAATTTTACACCGAGTCTTGAACACCCTAGATTGATCCCCCCAACAACTGTTTTTTGGCTGTTATCATATCAGAAACACTGTGCACGTGAGCAAATCAATTATGTTGTGGTTCTTCAGCAGCTTGTGTGGACCTCAAACAGGTGAGATCTAACCAAAACGACCCCCGCCCTTGTTTTCTTATCTGGAGGGATAAAAAAACTCAGTAGGCAAATGCGCATTCAATGTTAATCAGATAAAACAGTTATAAAACCTAGAGAAAGCAAGAAGGTTTTGTTAGCTGAGACTGGCAATACTACAGAGCTTAGTCAGGCCGCAAAACAAGCCAATTTATCTTCGGGATTGACCCAGCAAATTGAATAGTTTAATAATTGATGTCATCACTTCCCGCTTTCACGTACCCCCAAAACAACACTTTTCTACCCCGACAAAATCGATAAATTGCAAACGATATCTGTTATCGAACATAATCTCGGAAAAACTAAAATTAGATATAACCAGTAGGGAGCGAACTTCGACGAGATTATGTGCTTCAAATCAATGTGGGCCTACTCTCAATTTACGCCTTTACTGTCTAAAGTGAAAAAAATACCACGCGATTTAGCGAAGCGGATATGCGAGTTCAGCAAATGTAGCTGCAACAGATATAAATCTAAAGGAACTCCCAGGTCTCGACACCATCAACAGTAACCACATCCCTACCCTAAGGTTCATTCCTGTAAAGTTTCGGGTGAGATGGTCAGAATTACCAACATCCGTTATCGATGCTTAAATTTCACACGCTTAATCGTTAGAAAATTGGAAAAAAACTCTTTGCAATTAGCAAATGTATTCTACGTGCCTATAAACATGGGGGTAAGAAGCACAAGCAGCAGCAAGAGAAACAGTTGTTGAGCAGACTTGAGCGATGGAAATCAGGTGATTATGCTGCACTCTGGTAGAAGGCGCCCTCAATGAAGCAGTCAAGCAAAACTAGAAATGAGTCAATAGACGCTTTAACAAGCCGTGTGAAATCTCTTTGCCCGCAGGGGTAGTTTAGGAGGGCAGCGAAAGTTCTGTCTTCTGGCGGCGTCGCACCTGACAATGCTGCAACGTTGAATAAACCTAAAAAGCTCCAGCCTAAAGAAAAGGAACCTGATCATTAATTTGATCATGATGCTAACAAGAACGTATATCATTTTGACGCGGCATCAGTATTCTTCCAAACTGCGTCGTTCTCCAATTTTACTGCAGCTGGGCCGTAAAAATGCATCACGAGCATCTGCTGCATGCAGTAAACTGCGGTGCCCCTGATCAATAAAAGCGAGCAAGCACTAGTTTAACAAAATTCGTCAACTCAGTCAACAGGGGTCAGCTTTCTGAGTTCATTGCTCCTATAATATGTAGTGCAACACTAACTTCATTAAAATGTTGAAAGGTGAAGTCCATCCTATTGCTGTTGGGGAAGTCATTCGACGTCTTATTGCTAAATGCATAGCTCGTGAGGCAAATTCAGAAGCTGCTGATCTTTAACACAAAATAATTGGGAGTACTATCAGATGTGGTGCTTAGGGCATAGTACAGACAACAAGATTTCCTTTACAAAACCCCAAAAATCGAAAAATTCAGGAATATTGCAGATTGATTTCAAAAATGCCTTCAATTCCGTAAAAAGGAGCAAGGTTTTGGAAGCAGTCACAAATTTCTTACCTAGTGTTGCCGCTTTTGCGGCTTTTTACTACTCACAACACAGTCATTTGCTTTTTAACAACACATATTTAGGTAGCCAATTGGGAGTTCAATAAGGGGGATCCTTTGGGGGCGCTTTTGTTTTCACTAGCTTTGTGGCCAATCGTTAAAGAAATTGAAACAAAATGACCAAATCCAGTACAGCATAATTGGTATTTAGATGATGGCATACTTGTTGGTACCCACACACAACCTTGCACAGCATTGACTTTGTTGAGAAATTTGGGTGAAAGATGCGGTTTAGTGCTCAGAATAAAAAAATGTGAGCTTTGGTCACCCCTTGATCAGAACGCTATAGATAACAAAGTAAAGAGAAATAGCAAAAAAGGACTTGAGATCTTGGACGCTGCAATCGGCAATCCCATCTTTGTTGCCACATCTTTGAGGAAAAAAGTCAGCAAAATAGAAAAACTGCTCGACAACCTGGCGTATCTAGACGACCCACATTATGCACCTGAAATTATTCGAGGCTGTCTAGGTGCCCTCAGAGATGGTATATTCCCTGCGATGCAACACTCCATCTGACGAATCCTTTGATATTTCGCAGGAATTTGACAACCTTCAGAGAACAACGTTTGAGAATAGGTTAGGCACCGTTATAAGTGACAAGGCTTGGAAGCAGGCTTGTCTACCAATAAGCAAAACTGACTTTGGATTTAGACAAGCAGTTGACCAATTGAAAAAAAGCGTTTGTTGGATCGGTATCGCAGGCAGACGCCTTAGTAGAACAAATAACCGCTGAGAAAATAACAGACAACCAAATTTTCAAAGAAACAGTAGAAGAAATGAGGAATCTAGAAATTATCCAATTTATACAACAAAAGAATCAGTAGGCACTTGACGATGCTGTTTTTTCTGACCTTCCCGGTAATAAGATTTTAAAATGGCAGACAGCTCGTGTGCTTTCACTAACCTTGCCTCAATCTGGTGCATGGCTTTCCGCACCTCCAATCCCTTGTCTGGGCCTTCACCTTCAGCCAAATGAATTCAGAGCCGCATTGAAGTATCGTATTGTTGTTCCGTTATACATTGAGGAATGAAAACTTCCTTACTGTCAAAACGGTAGACTGGACAAGCTGAGTGATTACGCTTTAAGCTGTCATGGTCGGGAAGATATGATTTCGCGGCACGATAGAGTGAGGGATAGAATATTTGCTGCTTGCTCGACCGCAAAGATAGCACCCGTCTGCAAACAGAAAAATTTACTTCCGGATAATATATCAATGCCAGGATACATATACTTGCCCAGCAGGTCAGCGGGAGAACAATCTGCGTTAGGTGTAACCATAACTTCCCCACTGCAGCCCAGACTAATTTCAGATGCGGCGAGGTGTAGTTTTGCTCTGACAAACGCCGAAGATAGGAAATGTGAACAATATGCCCAAAAATGTGCTGAAATAGGTATACAGCTTGTACCACTCGCGTTTGAATCTTTTGGGGGCTTCTCAGATTTGGTTCGAAAAACTCTGAAAGGTATAACCTTGCTTGCCGATAACCGAAACTTTCAACCACCTGGTTTATCAATTGCCTACAATCGGTTATCTCAAGGAGTTTCAGTGACTTTAATGAGATGTTCAGCCACAATGCTGATCGCCAGAGATCCCCTGTTATGAGACTCATTCGTGCGACAACACCCTCAATGTTTAATTTACAGTCCTGGCTCACCCCATTTTAGTTGTCCAGTTATTGCTGCGCGCGAACTTGTTTGTCAATCAATGAGTGGGGACAATGCTCATTTCTTCCACTCAAACCGATTTTGTGGGTTGATGATGACTAAATTTTGAAGAACCGATTGTGAGGGTTTCTGGGAACAAACAAAAGGCAAACACTCAATTGCGTGGGCACCATGGTGATTTGTGCGCACAAGGCTGATTACTAGAAAACTTTCTGAGAATCGATTGAACTTAGAAATGATTTCAACCATGAGTTCTCCAAACGAGCATACTTTAAATTTATGACCTATTGTACTTGATTTCAGAAGAGCATATCACGAATCGGCTAATGTTAAATTCATAACATCAAAAACAAACAATTCATTTTTTTCATCTAGCTAAGCTAAAGTTTTGCAATTAGTATTGAGCAATGGAAGAAAGTCAAGCATTTTTCGAAGATATATATTTTTTAAGAAATAGGACTGCGAATAGAGAGCTATCATGACATTTGACTAGATAATAAATAAAAAATTATCCAAACATACCCAATCCAAACCAAACATACCCAATGTTTCAAACCAAACATACCCAATCTTCGTTCGCATAAACACCAAACTTACTGATTGTAAGAAACGGAGCTGATCGACAATTTTTTTACGTTTTAAAACCGTATCGGTCATTTCTTACTTTTAAGTCAAAAATGACAACTTTCTTTGTTTTAAAACTGAACATACCAAACACTTCTTAAGTTTTATTACCAAACTTACCGTTTCTATGATACTGAACATAGCGAAGTTTTTTTTGTCCCATGCCGAACATACCGATGACTTCTTTCGTTTGAAGAAAAACATGCTAAACAAGCCGATCCTTCAGACGGTTTTTTTACTTGAAGCACCAAATATACTGATTATTTCTTACGTCGCTTTTATTCGTTCTGCTGGAATAGGGTAACGCTTAGAAAATTAAAGCCGTAATAGGTTGTAAAAATTTATACATAGAAAGGTATCAGGGTTGAAAAGATCTGCTAAATGTGGCAAAAACTCTTGCTTTTGTTTCCTCTTTGTCTTTTTTTTCTTTTACCGAGATCATAGACCGAGGCAAAGTCAAGAAAAAACCATCGCGTATGAAGCAGTTAATAGCAAATTTCTAACCGCAGTTTAATTTTGTTCTTCAACTCTTATTTTTCTCATTTCTTTTTACCCTGCAATTAGTTTCTTTTGAAAAAGGTTTCAAATGATTTAGTCGACTGAGTATTTAAAAAGTGGACTGTGCTTCCCTGCAGTTGTTCACGAGTATGAGGCTGAACCACTTTGACCCCTTCTGTGAAGCTCTTCTCACAAGAGGGTCCAGCATCATCAAATGACATGGTTCCATTTGCAATGGGTACCAGTCCATAACACAAATGATCTCCAATCTTATCTATCTTTTCCATGTTTTCCGGACACACCAGACTCTCAATGTGGCCAGCTCTCAGTAATATAATAAGTATTATTTGGGTTATAAACTTCATTTCAGAAGACTGCCTTCAAGACCACTTCTATCATGTGGACACAGAATCGTATTGAGGAAAGTTTCCTAAAAAAAGCTTGCTGAGGAAAGTATCGATTAAGCAAATTCTCTTTGAAAATTTTTTTAAAAGACATTTTTGCCTAGATGACTCCATAACTCAAAAAGTCGTCTACCAAAATGTCCTCTAATGGCCAAACTATTAGGAAAAGTAAATAAGGAAAAGACTCTATATAGGAAGAGACATAAGGAAAAAAACTTTCGAAAGAGGAAATATTTATTTTTTGAAATTTTTGGAAACAATGAGGAACAATTGGTAATTTTTTTCTATAAGTGGATAAAAAAATTGAGTGCTCACCGTTTCTTGCTTACGCATATTTTTGTCGTTCAAACAAGCGTAAAAATCATTGAAAATTGTAGAAGAAAAAACAAGTCACAGAATTTTTCAAAATGAGCAGATTTCTGATGAATTCATTTGAGGACGAGATTTCGAGGCTGAATATTTGTTCAGGCCGAAAACCTATTCCCTACACGTTTCAACTCATCAGTCAAGAAATTTTCATCGTCAAAAGCATCGAAAAAGCATCGTACTTCTTAAATTAAATTTATTTGGAAAAAATAGAGTTAAGCATGAGTCAAATAACAGTGTTTTTAGTAGATAAAAAATTGAGCGCGCTATTTTTTAGGCTCATTGAATGTGCCAAAGCTTTATTAGAAAAACAATAACCAAATAATTCCCTTTCTGAATGAAAGTATCGAAATTACAATCATTTGCTTATCGAAAATTTGATTCACTGACACGGTAATGCCATTTATGGCATATAGTTAGCGGAAAATGCTCCTTTAATCGAGGTTACCACAACTATAGCCAAAATTTGGGGAGAGTATTTTCCACAGTTACAAACAATTGGAAGTCAAAAACCAAGTGGAAGTCAAACAAGGCGGCTCGGTAATGTGCGATGGCACATAAGGTTCCGACCCCGCCCATCCACAAATTTGGCATAATTGTCTACCAAATGAGGAACAGATAGAAGAACCCAAAAATTATTTTTTGCGATTCCCAAAAAAGCCCAAGTCTTTTTCAACAAATTCTGTATCAACGATAAGATAGCCTCCAAAGCAAATAACTCAGTGGAGTAAAAGTTGATGCATTAGATTGCTGTAATATGTCAATATTAAGAAAGCGAGTCAAGACGAAAAGCAAAATCAAACAACAACAACAAACATTAATTACATCAAAAAATTTATGTCCCTCTTAAAAACTAAATTTAATCACAAAATCAACTTACCGTCAGATAAACCCAAAACTAAACAAAAATAACTTATAAATCCCCAGAAAACATATGCGACCAGTCCATAAAAAGGTTTGGTAACAATTATACAAGAAAGAACAAAAACAGTAAAGTAAAAAAATTAACTTATTTTTTTGAAACAGTTAACTTCAAAGTACTAAATACCATTAGGAATCAATTAATATTACCACAAATTTACGATTTCCACTACTTCTATAGAAGGGCATTAGGACCTGTCCTTATTCATTTTTTAAAGCGGCTAAAAAGAACAACAAAGAACAAACAAAATTTCAATTGAAACTTGCCAGAAAACGCTGTCAAAACCGTCAAGCCAATTTTTGGCACTCAAAATTCATTTGATTGCGCCTTCTTCAAACAGCTATATATTAGTACGTGGCTATTCATTAGTAAGACCAGGTAACAAGCAGACAAAAAAGCGAAGTGCTAAAGTATGTAATTTTTTTTCGAAACAAAATTACATTTAATGTCATGAAAGGCATTAATAACAAAAATAGCTATTTAAATAGGGTCGTTTATTCAAAAAAAGCCCTCGAGACCTGTAATTATCCAGAATATTTCTTGCATCTACAAAAAGAACGTCAAATATGACAAAAATCACATTAGTTTACTTTTTTTTTGTGAAAAACCGGTGTCGAAGCCAGTAAGGTCATAACAAATTATTTTAAAGATTTTGGGACACCAATCCCTCTTATTCTTTTGACACCCATAATGTTATATTTGACCTGTAGTTAACTAACGAGATTAGGTAACAAAAAGAAACATAAAAAGAACAAAATTGCGAAGTTGAAAAATTTTTTTTTTAATTTTGGCAAACGATTGTTTTGATCGTCATGAAAGCCATCAGCTATCTACTAATATCAGAATATCGGTTCTTCTACTCTTCTATGAAAAGCCAATGAAAGCTATCACTATACAGGAAATTTCATACGACCAAAATGACAAAGTATAAATGACAGTTAGAGACAAAATTAAAAAATTCAATTGATTTCTTCAAGAAAGAGGCGTCGAGGCCGTTAAAACGATGATGTATATCTTTCAGAATTTTAATATGTTCAATTGTGCTTTATTCTGAATGCTAATGAGGTGACATGAGAACCGTCAAAAATGTGACAATGTGACAAAATTAGAAAACGTGAAAAACTGGCAAATATCAAAACAAAAAAAATCTGAAATCTTGTGGTATCAAAGCCAGAAAACAAAAATTTCAGGCTTAAAACTGCAACTGAGAATAAATGTTAAATAAGTAGAAAGAAGAAGCGGTCGTTTTTTTGCTGACATTAAGCTGGAAGTTGTACAAATTAAGAAAAAAAGTAGAGAAAAACTTAATTAAGCCATTATTTATTGAAAGGTCAATTATATTTAAAAAAAGAAACGACCATAAATTTTCAATTAAAAAACCTAATGCATTAACTTGGAGTTGCTTAACAAGCAAATCGGTTGGACCTATCACTCCTGAGCTTTGATTTGATATGTTCTGTTTTTTATTATTAAAAAAAAGTTTTTTTTTTTAAAAAAAAAGACCGACTGATTAAAACCCGATTTTTTTTGGATTGTAACAGTCCTAGAATGGCCAAAAACAAGCCCTAATAATACTTATTGTCCCTTAGGAATAACTGATTTTTCGAATGTTGTAGATATAGATAATTTGTTAGTTGAAAACTCAAAATAAATTCTGCATTTTTGATAATCAACGAGTAAAGTTGGCAAAAAACGGCAAGGTTTTAACTACAGTGCACTCTCAGTGGACTCTGAAGTAGAAATAGCCCCCCTCTGAGTCTACAAAGATTTTTTGAGTGTTATTTGGGGATGTACTGTCGGCAAATTTAATCAAAGTGGACTAAATTAGCTTATTTCGTGCTGTTTTTGATGAAAAAGTCTAAATTTTGAAATGTTTATCCAGATTTTTTGACCAAAAAAATTAAATCAAAACAATCAACAATGCTTGTTCGTCTTCAAAAATAAAATCAACGACACTATTCTTAAAAATTATAACAAATTTTAGCAAAATTGACGAAAATTTAGGCAAAAATTCCGGAAAATGTGAATAAAAACTACGTGAATTCACTCTTCTTTTCTCAGAACTTTAAACCTCGATAACTCTCTGTAGAAATCGAAAATTAAAAAAATCTTTTTAATTCCATATTCTACGCTGGATGAGCTTTCTAATGATACCAGTCTCAACTCTCTACGATGAATATATCGAGCGGCGAAAATTCACGGAACAAAAAAAAACCCAGTTGAGTATATAGTTCCTCCCCCCTCAAGAGGATCGGAACAATAAAGCAAAAAAAAACTATAGCTCAGACTCTCGTTTGATGAAATTCATATTTTCTGACTGGCATAACAATAAACATGTTTAATCAACATCAACTAAAACCCTGATAAGAAAATTACTGACTTATATTTAGAGCATTTGGTCCGAAAAATTGACTCTGTTTTCACATTTAGTCAAAAACAATGATGGGAGACTTTAATATTTACTGCCTAAACTCAGAAGAAAAAAATCAATTTTGACATTGTTATTGCCCAGTGGACTAAGCGTTCTAATCGAATCTCCAACACAAAACAAAACATGATGACTACACTATCAGTTTTCCCAGAAGCTTCATATCCACCATACAAGTTGTACTAAGAAACATGAGCAACATCAGAAATTTCAGACAAGAACAAAATGTTGTCCTGTATAATGTTGAAAATAATTAGAACCGATCAACTGGGATTTTTCGCATGAAAGTCGAAGTGAAGACCTAATGTATACAAAATTTGTTTCAACTATAATTGAAGCAATTGTCCGAAATTTTAATGATAAAAATTCGGGTCTTTCCCATTATAGCCCCCCCCCCCCCCCCCAGCTTAGTGGTCAGATAACCTATAGCTCTCAAATCATGAGTAGTGGATAAAACAAGGGATTCAACCACCAGTAAAATTTGTCCCTTTCTCCTAACGCTAATCGCGCATGTCGAATCGGGCCCAATTTTACTGATTGTTGAATCCCTTGTTTTATCCACTACTATATTCACCAGTATAAATACATACTACACGCACAATTTTGTGTACAAAAATGTACATAGCTAGTATAATTTATGCAATTCATACACTAATATCCAAAAGTTCTCAGAGCTAGATTTAAGCCTAATTTCATATCTAATATGCCAAACTATACTGAAATAAATCAGGTTAATCATCTCGCAAAGTTTTTTTTTCAATAGAATCGGATGGATTGAAAATAACTCAAAAATGCTTAGAACTGGATAAAAAGAAACAAGTTTCTTTAAAATTTTGACTTTAACCAGGAGACGATTGATCTATGATGTTTAACTGAGTGATTCTATGTACCTGGTTACATTTCTGAGCCGAGTCTTGGGAGGTCTTGTTAAAAGGTTGACTCGCCTTTACCACGCTACGGCAGTACTGCTTGACCTTTCTTAATGGCAACTGTGGGGGAGGGTGCAACTACAGAATGCTTGAACACTTTTAATTTTAATTATTAGGCTGACTGAAGTCTAATATTAAGCTGACTGAACAATATTAATGTATCATTTGTAGGGATATTGATATCAATATTAATATTAAATATATTTCTGAATAACAATCACTCATTTATCATTTATGAAAATTGTAGTTCTGTCATGCACCTAGATTGTAGCTGGCTATCCTTCTGAACTTCTGCTAAAAACATTGTTAGGAACTTTTTCCATTCTGAGTAGTAGTCTGTCGAGACTAGGATCCTCGGATAGCTTTCACATGCCTGAGAGAAGTTGATATAACTCTGGATGGTAGAGTAGGAATATCCTTTATCGTTCAGCAGTTGTTTCCAAGGAATATCCTTATTGTTTTCTTGATGATTTTGTTTCACTTTCCCCCATATGTATCCTCTGTCAGAAATTGTCAGTAGATATAAACGATTCAGCTTTCCTTCCATGTTATTGACTGTGGTGAGATAAGACTCAAATTCACCAATATTGAATGAACTCCTGAGTTTATTGTGGAAAGATAAATATTCCGGCACATTCACTTCAAACTTGTCCAGTGTTTCCTGATGCTCGTAACTTAGTAGGTCATTCTTGAACTTGGAGAGGAACAACTGGAAGAGTTCTGTTTTAGTTCGTTTTCCAGTCTCTCCTTCATGTTCGGTGGTGTTGTCGGGTTTGCATTTGTTCTCCTTACAAAATGTAATCATTTGAGCTGTTAAATTAGTCAACTCGTTTATATTCTCTTCAGATAAAGAGGTGGATGATAACGCTCCAGTTATTAAAGTCTCTTCAAATGACAAAAATTGTTTAAAATTTTTCGCTAGCTTTTGTAAAAAAGTGAAACTCACGATGAATAGCCAAAAAATGCCGTGGAGAATAAAGGTCCCCACGTGGAGAATTATTCTAGAACATTCTTTTTTCTAGAATATTCTGACATGATTTTTAACTTAAAATTAGTTATCATTTCCCAAGTAATTACATGTTTTAAAGTAAAATAATAATTAAATCCTTCTATTTAATTGAATAATTTGTATAATCTATTAAAAATTAAATAAAGATTTTAATAAATACTCACTTTACTAGCTAATTGTTAAGGGTATCTTATATTCGAAATTTTCGCTTGTTTTCATTTTGTTAGTGGTGGTGGCTTTCTTTGTCAATGGCGGCGGCCATTTTAGCATGACATGCACTTTTCATTCGATCTGCTAAGCAGTGTAATGCGATGTTAAACCAAGCTTGTTAACTTCTTATACTATTAGCGGTTGCTAAATATGAAAGAAAGCGAACAATAATAGCACAGTCAAAAACACTGAGATCGGTGGAAACACAGTGATTAGTGTTTTTCTATGTCTTCTTGAATATTATACTTATAAACATGCTCTCTGAAATGATTTCTAGTGTGACCATATCTATATCTATGAAGATAAATACAGAGTCTACATTTCCTATTTCTAAATCTATATAATGATATATGTTTATAAACATTACACACACTACACGTCAGATATTGATCAGGATCAGAATAATGATATCCCAAATGTTCTATATAATCTTTAACATTAACGATATTTTTACATACATAACAAGAATATTCTAATTCTTTACAATTATTACAACATTCTTTCCAAGGTTTATTTATACACTTATCGCATTTCATTTTCATTTTTCGAAATTTTTTTTTTATTATTTCCCTAAAAAAATACATCATGTCTCAATAAATTAATACTAGTGTCATAAACTTCTGCGATGTCTGTAATCTATCCTTTGAATCATAGAAGGCTTTATACAGGCATCAATCTTACGATCTCAAACATAAGGAACTATTGGAGAAAATGTTTGAGTCTGAAGAAGAGGAAATCTCGGAGAGGGTGTATAATTTGGATGAAGATGATTATATTATTAAAACTAAACCAGCCACCAAACCTAAAATTAAAACTGAAGAGGATATCTACACCAGAAATAAGTAAGAATGTAAAGAATGTCATGAAGAATTTAGAAGTAAAGTAACTCTAACTACTCATTCATATAGTCACAATCGCAAGTATCTAGAAAACACAGAAGACTTCGATATAAACTCAAGTCAGAACATGAGAGAATTTTATAATACTGATAAAGGTGGGAATTACATTGAAGATATAGATGAAGCAACTAATTACTCTTTAGAAGAAATTAAAAACTGTTACCAGTTTCGTAAAGCTAAGAGCTTTAAATATAAGATCTCGGCTGAATGTGATTATAAGAAGAGAACCAAAGAAGAAGTTAAAACTACTAAAATATTCTTCAATACTGATTATATTAATAATAATGCAATATATGAATATGGTGACTTCAATCGGTGGTTAGATTTCGAAAAGGAAGTATATGAAGGTTATGGTTATGATTTTGAGTTACTTGGAATAAGAAGTATTCAGTTAAACATTGAACCAACTAAAGCATCTATTGGTAGTTATATAGATTTACCTCCAGATCTCAAAAACTCTAAATCGATATTAAATATACGTAGTTATAAATACAACTGCTTACAACTAACTATAACTGCTTGGCTACATCCCGCCCCACACCATGCAACTCGAGAAAGTAAATATGTAGATAAACTAATTGAACCAAGACAACAACATGAAGATGATTTTGCTTATATAATAAGAACACAGAAATTGTATAATATTAATAATTGGGTATACACACCTTGTGGTAATGGTAAAATAGAATTGTTTAAACAGGTGGATGATTTTAATAAAGATAGAAAAGATGTAAGAATACTAGTTTGGAGTAATGGTCAAATAGAACACTGTGCCCTAATAAAAAATATAAAAACCTTGTTAGAACGACCAAAAAAAAACTACATTAAATATTATTATTGTGATAGGTGTACCTATTGGTTTAACTCACAAATTAAAAATGATAAACACGAATGCAGCACCTCATTCAAACCAGAGATTGTTTGTCCTAAGAAAAAACATATTACTTTTGTAAATGAACACAAACGTCAGATTATAAAAAATATTATAACTGCCGATATAGATTGTTGCATCGTTGATCCGCGAAGCGGTTTCACCGATGTCTCAACTAATGATTGTAAATATGTAATAGTTGAACATATTCCAATAGCTGTGGGTTACACCTGGCAAAGTAACTTCAAGCACTACTTCGGTCTAGGCTGCATCAAAAGATTTGCTAGAGATCTATTAGAAATAGAAACAGAGATTAATTTCAAACATAATGAAAAGATGATATTCACAGAAGAAGATAAATTATATCATGAAACTAATAACACCTGTCATATCTGCAGTAAAACATGTATTAAGAAAGTAAGAGATCATTGTCATGAACTGGTAAATATAGAGGACCAGCATGTAAAATATGTAATCTAAGATACAAACAACAAAACTTCATTCCAGTAATATTCCATAATGGCTCTGGCTATGACTTCAACCTACTATACAGTGAACTCTTTAAACAGAATAATGATAAAAGAAAATTAGATAACATACCACTAGCTGCTGGTAAATCTAAGATGTTTAGCATTGGTTGTCTCAAATTCTTAGACAGTTATAACTTCTTAGCTATGCCTCTAGATCAAATGGCAAAGATATACGGATGTAAAACTAAAACATTATATCCATATGAATACTTTGGTTTGGATGATTACCAAGAAGTTGTAGGTAATCTAAAAATAGAAGACTTTAAATCCTCTCTATATAATAAATTACCAACACAAGAAGAATTAGATAACTTTAATAATGAAAACAGTCATAAAACTGGTAAAGATCTAACTATAGAGTATTTACAAAATGATGTGGAAATAATAGACTATTGCATGTTAAACTAAGCATGAAAGAATTCAAGCTCAATCCCCTACACTATGTAAGTCTCCCAAGTTATAGTTTTGATTGTTGGTTAATGTCAAGCGGTGTAATATTAGATACATTACAAGATAAACAAATGCTAGATGATTTTGTTGGAGCAAAGAGAGGTGGTATATGTGGAATAATGGGAGATAGATATATAAATAATCAGGGAACCTGCTTCGCAGATAGTAATAATAATACTAAAGCTAATGTTAATGATAATACTAATACTAATACTAATACTAGTACTAATACTAATACTAATACTAATGATAAAGTTATTAATAGAAATATATGGTACATAGACGCAAACAACCTATATGGTTATGCAATGATGCAAAGATTACCTTATAAGGACTTCCAATTTACCACTACTACTCTCGATGTAATATTGAATACTCCAGATGATAGTGATCATGGTTACTATATAGTTTGTGATATTGATTATACTAATGAATGTAAAGAGAGAACAGAACAGTTAGCACTAATGCCTAATAAGAGAAAGATAAAAGATAATGAATCGGGATACCGACAAAGAGAGAAAAGTAAAGCAAGAACAGAGAAATTAATCTTAGACCAAAACAACAAAACAGAATATATGGTTCATTATAGGATGTTAAAGTTCTATGTTAAGCTGGGAGTAAAAGTAACAAAAATACATAGAGTAATTAAATTTAAACAAGATTATACATGTAGCGATTATATACAAAACAATACAAATAAAAGAGCAACAGCTAAAACTGAAGCAGAAAAGGATGTAAGGAAATTAATGAATAACTCATTATATGGAAGAATGTGCATGAATCCTCTTCACTTCTTTCAAAGCAAGTTCTTGCATGATAAAGAAAAGATAATGAAAATTGTAAGTAAACCAAAATTTAAGAATATAACTAGATATAAAGATTATAGCCAAATAGAATATATAAAGAAAAAGATAGAATATAATTCTCCAGTATATGTAGGTGTTACTATATTAGAATTAAGTAAATTACACATGAATGATTTATTCTATAATATTCTTCAACCATCTCTCAAAGATCTACAACTCCATTACATGGATACTGATAGTTTTGTATTAAGTTATAGTGAAGGTAAAGTTAGTGATGAGCATATTGACTTAAGTAATCTAGACATACCTATAAAAACTAATAATAAAGTCCCCGGCAATTTTAAGCACAAGCTGGGAAGTAGGATTATTGAGGAATTTATAGCAGTGTCCCCCAAAACATATAGCTTCAAAAATTATCCTAAAAACACTAAAGAAAAAGGAATAAAGAAGCATAATAATGCTAGGCACATAGATTATTATGATGCATTAATGAATAATACACAGAGAACAGTAGATGAATGTAGAATACAAAAAGTTGGCGATAACATGACAACAACAAAAACAAGTAAGTTTAGTTTAAATATATTTGATGATAAAAGATTTTATGTAAATAATATTAAAAGCTATCCTCATGATGAGAATCTATATCTATTCAAAAGAGATTTAATAAAAATTATCCACCAAGCATCAGTGAAACTGCTTCGCAGATCATTACATGGAGAAAAAGACATACTGGTTAATAATATTCTAGAACTAACCATTAATGATGATAGAAAGTTAATTGAAGTTGCTATTATACTATGTAACGAGCTTTGCTAATTTTTAAAACAAATAATTATAGACCTAATTCCTTCATTACATCCATATGGTTGGTAGTTAGTATATTATAAATCATTATCTGAGCCACATATTTTTCCATAATGTCTCCCATGATTGTATTCTTATATAGTGTAGATCCAGCTATTATATTTTTATTAAATTCTAGAAATTTTATTATCTTCCCAGCCCCATCTACATATTTAGAATAAGTTGAAATTATTAAATCATCATGATTTGGTTCCTTAATATGATCAATAAACTCATCTATAGTATTACAACGTCTTTTACAAGCTAAACATCTTTTTAGATTAAGAGAGAAGCTGTTTTCATTATCCATTATTTACTCTTATTTTAATTTTTCAATACATATAAAATGACTAAACTAGATAAACTTATAGAATTAAACAATCTAGAAAAACAAAACAGAAGAAATAGATTAGAAGATAAATTAAAACAACAAAAAAATTATGGTGAAATAGAAGAATTATTTGATCCTCTAACCAAAACTATCAGTGAAACTGCTTCCCAGATAAACGCAAACAATGAACAGAATCTAGCATTAAGTGAACAAACATTAAGAGCAATAGATTGGCAAAATCAAGAGTTAGATCAACAAACCAAGATGATTGGTGAAACTGCTTCGCAGATCGAGCAAGCTGGTTCCCAGTTTAATGAAACCGCTTCGCAGATTGGTGAAACGTTAAAGGGGACCACAAAGCAAACTCAAGATAAAGCACCAGTTTATGTTGATACAAAAACAGCCAAACTTCTTCATGACATGGGGGCTCAAACTAATCCTCAATTAAAATTAGAACTCGTAGATTTACCTAGTAGGAGATATAAAATGAATGGTGTTGATATAACTCTAGAGCAGGTTGCATTTTTAGTTAAGGATAATCTATATGAGTTTTCAGAAGGATTTACTGATTTTCTTACTAAATCAAATATAACATTTGATGATAAGGTTGAGGAAGATGAAAACAAAATTAAAAGGTTTTTAAAGGATATTAGATATGATTTAGGAAAAGGGGATAAGAAAAGCGCTAGATATCGAACAATAAAACGTATAATGGAGGTAAGAGATGATATATTTGGCAGGGGATTAAATGGCAACCCAAATAGTTTAGTAGAAAGACTAGAATTTGATAATAATAAGTTTAATCAGAATAAAACTAACATACACTTAGATGAAATGTTTACTAACGGTCTGAGAGAAATGAAAGAATACAATAAATCTCTTAGAGGCTTTATAGTACAATATAATATTGCTATACTTTTACAAAGTGAGTTACTTGATAATAAAGAGAAAGACAGACTTGAGAAGCATTATAGTTTTAATCAAGAAGATATAATGAAAGAAACAGAAAGAAGTTTTACTAATGAAAATAAGCAAAGCAATGACCAATCCAACAGCACCGAGTGAGAGATTACTATATCCAGATTTGTCATCAGTATCAGAAAGATTGATAAACGAAAAGATTCCAGCTTATAATAAATTTAACAACAATTTTAACATTATAAAAAATATTAGAAATTATTATGAAACTGAAACTAATAACTATAATAAGAAGTTAAGTAGATATAAGAATTATATTAACATAGCTGAGATAACAGAAATAGTATTATCATCAATAGCAACAACTGCAACAACAACATCAGTTTCATTAACAGGTATAGGATTAGCTTATTCTACACCAACAGCTTTTGCTACAGCAACTGTTTTTGGTTCATTATCAAAAATAATTAATACTAAAATTGGAAATAAAATTATAAAGTATTCACAAATGTATATTTTAAGTAAACAGTTTAGTGATAAGTTTAATAAACTATATACTAAATCAATGAATGATAATAAAATAGATAATGTTGAGTATAAAGAAGTTGTTAAGTTATATGAGGATTATAAGAAGAATAAGAAAAACAAGCTGAGTATTTTTTTAGATTAAAGATATTAGTGCTTAGTAATAACAATGTTTTTAGTAATAATAATATTAGTATTAATATTTATCCGCGAAGCGGTTACACCGATCGATAAATAAATAATCATAATCTTAGTTATAATCATAATCATAAACATAATATATTCATAAAATAATCATAATCATAAACATAATATAATCATAATTATAATCAAATAATTATCTTTTCTTTGTACCTAAGTATAACCCTCTTCCTTTTTGCACTACCTTTATACCTTCACCAGAAAATGCAAATTTAATTAAATCAGGTGTAGCCGCTAGAGCTGCTTTAGGGTTTCTAGATGCAGCTGCACTTCCTATTTTACTTGCTATTTCTAATGCTCTTACTGGATTATTAGCAACTTTCTTTCCAAAATTAACCGTAGCTTTACCAACACTTTTAAAGAAATCTTTCAATCCCTCTGCTTCTATTCTTGCATCAGATACTGTCATTGATTTATTCCTTCTACATAAAACACAATTACCTTTTAACATCTTAGTTCCTTTTGAAGTAATAGCTCCTCTTATGTTATTAGTACCACTATAATGTCTACCTCCGACACAATATGAATTAGTTTTGAACTTATTTAAAAGACTCATTTCTATATATAAAAAACAATGGAAGTTAAAAAGTATAATCCCTTTGTTGTGATTAGGCCTGAGGTTAAGCCTAAGGTTAGGCCCAAGGCTAAGATTAAGCTTGAAGCTAGAGGCTTGGCTCTAGAGAATAAAAAAATAGACATTATTTATGCTAAAGGTTTTGTTAATACTAATAAGAAATAGTTAGGTATTAACAAGAGTAACAATTAGAGCTGACTAGCTATAAGTATAAGTATAAGTATATGGTTATGTATATAATTATAATAACTATATTATACTATAATTATAAATTATCGTTAGAGTTATATCTAAAATTATAATTATCGCTAGAGTTGTATCTAATTTTATAATTATCGCTAGAGTTATATCTATGACTTAAAATAAATCTATGACTTAATTTATGTCTATGACTTAAATTATATCTATGATATTATAGACCTACGGTCATTAGTCTCTACGAGATTATATCAACCATCTTATTACCATCACTATTAACACTAATAACCTTTCTAGTTAATACTAATGCATGACATATAACATCTGCAACTGCAGCACTAAATTTAAAATTAAGTTGTATTGGTTGCGGACCTATATGATCCCTTTGATATCTAGTATCAAATACATATATTCTATAATTACTTTTGAATGTTCTATGATTTATATATGGTTTTATATTAAGTGGTAGCCCATTATAATCTTTATTAAAGCTAAAAATCTCTTTAAAAGCCTCATAATAATTATTGGTTCCATAATTAATATTCATTCTATCCTCGGGATAAAACTCACTACCAATCTTACAATAACATTCAGTAACATTCATTACATCAAATGTACTTGCATCATGAGTTTGTTCATTAACATTATTATTTTCAAAACCAATTATATATTACGGTCTTTCCATACCACTTTCCATACCAAGATCAAACAAGAAGTTAGTATCATTGGGCACATTCTTATAAAATGTCTTTCTTTCATAATAACTAAAGTCTACATTATTCTTTTTATATAATCCTTTCTGCACAATAATTCTATTATCATTACTAGGATCAATACTAGGTACACACCATGATATATCTCTAATTTCTATATTACCATCACTGGCAACTGCACCAGGATTAGCATTAACTCTATATAGAGCTCTATCATTATTATTTCTTTTTAATAATAGTTTAAATCCTAAACCATATATAATCTTTTCTAAATCATTTACGAAACCAAATAGATCACTCATCTTAACAATCATATACATATGTCCTCGTTGTGCAGCAATATGGTCACCTTTAAGTTGACTATCTCTATTGCCCTGATTTCTAACAAAACCACTTTCATATTCATCATCAGTACTAGTTAATAACTTATACATCAATAGATTAGGATGACAATGGTCTATATATTCAATAGTCCTACCACCACTAGTTTCAAGCTTAATTGAACTAAACAATGCCGTCATACCATAATTAACTAATATGATATTAGCATCATTAGCAAATACACCACCAGCATCATCTGATACAACAAACTCTATCTCTAGATAGGAATCACGCAAATTTAAGTGATTCTCTTCTCTATTGAGAATGATATTAATGTTAGTATTAACCGTATTCATTGTTGCCAGATTATTAGGTTTATATTTTATAATCTTACTTTTGTGTATATCATTATTATAATTATAAGTTGTATCCAAATTAAAATCCATTTTTATTAGATAAAAAATGACAGACAACTTGATATTATATGAACTACGAAAGATACATGAAGCTTTAACTAAAACTAAAGAAGAGCATACACTTAACATTAGAATGATAAAACTAACAGAAAAGTTTAACTTTAGTGAACCTATATTTAGTACGACAAAATTAGGTTTAATTAGATTATCTGTTTATAATTCGGTGTTTAATGTGAATAGGAGAAACAATCAATTCTTATATGCTAGTACTGTTATAGAAGATGATGAAGCTTTACCTCGGGCTCTTAGCTCTGACCCTAACCTTAACTCTATCTCTATTTCAAGCCCAAACATTACATCTATAATTAATCATAATTATAAAGGAATCCCATTGCTATATTCAACTATTACACCGGGAGCATATGAGTTAACTGATATAGCAGAATTAATAAAAGAAGAAACTGATGGTAATGTTATAATAGAATCCGATAAGAATACGATGAAATGTTTAATGGAAATATAACAAGGAGCACTCAGCTTTGATATAGAAAACTCACTAGCCTCATTACTAGGAATTAGAAAAATAATTTATAAAAAAGCTAGATATAAATCTCAGAAAATTATTGATATTATGGGTTTTAGTACTATTAACATTCATTGTAATGTGATAACTGGAGCTAAAGATAATGGTAAAGATACAGACATACTATATACTCTAAGACTCTGCCTATCCAGAGAGAACAGGTTTTGATTAAGATATATCATATTACAGTTAATATGTCTACCTCTACAAAAGTATTCATTAATAACTGGTTCTTTGGCTCTAACATCATCGAATATCATTAGTTTCTTTAAGTCTTTGGGTAGTTTATCAGGAGATGGTAAATCTTTTATATCTTTAATAAATTCAACATCTGCTTTTGGGTTTATTCTTTCTATACCATGATACTGATCACCAGTAGGTCCAATGATGTATAGCTTATCAAAGTATATACTAGCTAGAATTTGTTTTTTCAATAAGAATTTCTTACCACATTCACTAGGACCAGATATTATACATCTAAAGTTATCTGGGAATGCGGCTTCAGTAATTATATCATCATCATTTAACCATGAATATAGATCATCATTTATGTTCATAGAGATATTGTTACTAAGACATTCTTTGTTGTTAGGTTTAGCCCTTTGATGTTTTTCACCAAATAGAAATATAAAATTATCTTTATCATTATCATTATCATTAACACTATCATTATCATTATCATTAACATTATCGTTATCATCAACATTATCATTATCTTTATCATTATCATTAACATCAACATTATTAGCAAAGCTACTTCGTAGAACAATATCTTTATCATTAACATTATCTTTAACATAATTAATATCTTTATCATTATCTTTATCCTCAACATTATTAGCAAAGCTACTTCGTAGATCATTATCTTTATCATTAACATTATCTTTAACACTATCAATATCTTTATCATTATCATTAACATTATCATTAACATTATCATTATTAGCAAAGCTACTTCGTAGATCATTATCCTTATCATTAACATTATCTTTAACACTATCAATATCTTTATCATTATCATTAACATTATCATTAACATTATCATTATTAGCAAAGCTACTTCGTAGATCTTTAACATTATCATTAACATTATCGTTAACATCACCTCTACTACAATTCAAACAAAAACACTCATTATATTTTCCTGGATATTTACATTGATTAACTAGAATATTCAAAGCACTTTTAATTCTAAATCCTCTATCAATAAGATAGATCATGTATAAACAATAAGCCCCACAATTCGATTCATCATATTGTTATATTTTGTCACTAGAGCCTAGATCAACATATTCTTCTAAAAATAAAGGTGGAGTTTCTACTCCAAAACTATCAAAGTAATATGTTGGACCACCTTCTCTTCTTATAACTAAAACCCAATGCGTACCTTCAGTTGGATGTAGATTTACAATAATGTTAGAGTTAGGTTCACTTACCATTTCTGGTTTATCATCTCTCATTACAATTTCAATTGGTGTTAGACTTATATCTTTACCTATATCTTTTATTCTGATATCACTCATAGCATTATTATCAATATTAAATTTATTATTGAATTCCTCAAAAGTTAGGATGAGCATTTTTATATAATAAATTTATTAAATCTAAGTCTAAGTCTAAGTCTAAATCTAAATCAAATCTATATTTATTATATAAAAATGGAAACAGGTAGTGCAGTTTTTATTATTATTATTATTATTATTGGAATTTATTATATAATATATGATTCAAGACCAAGTAAATATACAAAACTAGAAGAAAGCTTTGGTGAATTTATGAATAGGAGTCTAGTTAGATTTGAATATGAAAAGTCACCATTACATACTATTGTTTATGGTGGAACTGGTACAGGCAAAACATATTTTATTAGACAATATTTAAAATTATACTCAGTCCAAAATCAAGATCAAGATCAAGATCAAGATTAAGATCAAGTTCAAGACCAAGCTAAAATTATAGTTATAGTGTGTAAAGATGATAGAGACTGGATAGATCCTGAGTCTAATAAGTTTTATATTGGGTTTAATAAATGTGATATAAATATGATCACAAAAAATAATATGCATTAATTTCAAAAATGTGTAATAGTACTTGATGATATGGGTGATAGGTTAAATAAGGATATAGGTTATTATTTTACTGAAGGTAGACATTATAATATTCAAATGATTGTAATGTGTCATAAACTAGCTCAAATAATTAATACAGCAAGAATGAGTTGTGATACTATTTATTTAACAATTTATAATGGACCTGACCTATTTAAAAACTTTAATGAGATATATAAATGTGAACATGACTTCTATAAAATAATTAGTGAATTAAATAGTAACTATTATAATTATACAGATGGAATGTCAGATGAACTTCGTTATGGTATAATTAAATATAAAAAAAAGGAAAATACTTTTATTATTATTAGTAGTAATAGAACATTGATATATGATTCAAGAGTTGGTTTCCTTGATTTAAAAGCTCTTAGTTTAAAAGATGATTTAGAGAGAGAAGATATAAATAAACTTATAGCATATATGAAACCACTAATGATTAATGCAACAGATAAAAATGTTATTAATCATGATAATTATCAGTTTTATTTTAACAAACTTCTTACTTTAAATAATATTAAAATTCAGAATGATGTTCTAACTAAAGAAATGATTATGGGAAAGGGTATGAAAATTTTATCAAATATTGGTGGAATTATAGGCGCAGGTTTATTTATATTTAATTTTTCTTATCCTAATTCAATATCAAGAAATGCTGGAACAGTAGCAATGGGAGCAAGTACAATGTTGAGTAGAGTAAATACATTAGTTAATGTTGGATATGGAGAAGACTTGGAAGGTGAAACACGAAATACAATACAAGAAGAATATATAGATCAGGGAAGCAGTTTGATAAACCACGAACAAAGTTCGTTCACGGTCAATGTAACTGTGAAATCGTCAATGAAGAGATGGGAATTTTGAATAGAAAGGGAGGAAGGTTTTTAAACAAACTATATATAAATAATGAAGAGTTTAGAGAAGAGATTATAAATTTTGTTAAAGATAAAAAAGAATTAGACCTTGATTTCATTCTAGATATGGGATGTATAACTAATACATTCAATACTTTAGGAAATAAATAGTTAACAGAGTGTATCACATCTAAAGATAATACTAAAGATTTAATTGAAATCATGGCTAAATTTTACCCTGTGAAGGATTAGGTAAATATTAAAGTTTACCCTATTATAAATGCTTTTAAAATGTTCAGAGTGTAACTATAAATGTGGAAACATTGCTGTTTTAAAATATCATTATGAATCATGTCATAAAGATAAAACTGATAAATGTATGTGTGGTAATATAATATTAAGTGGTATTTGTGCTAATGATTTTTCTCCATGGGGTTGTTCTTTAAAAAATGAATCTAGTTCTTGTT
This sequence comes from Convolutriloba macropyga, assembly GCF_964194025.1. Lineage (NCBI taxonomy): Eukaryota > Metazoa > Xenacoelomorpha > Acoela > Convolutidae > Convolutriloba > Convolutriloba macropyga. Next base: position 83,187,545 of record NC_134469.1, read on the forward strand.
CTACTTCTAGTTCTAACCCTAGTTCTAATTCTAATTCTAATTCTATTTCTAGTTCTAACCCTAGTTCTAGTTCTAACCCTAATTCTAACTCTAGTTCTAACCCTAGTTCTGGTTCTGGTTCTAACCCCAGTTCTAGCTCTAGTTCTAGTTCTGGTTCTGGTTCTGGTTCTGGTTCTGGTTCTATCTATGACCATAACTCTAACTCAGATCCTAACCCCAACCCTAACCCTAACCTTATCCCTAACCCCAACCTTAACTCCAGCTCAGAAGTATTAACTAGATGTTGTAATAAGTGTAATTATATAAAACCACTAAAAAATTTTGATGAGGGTAAGTATACATGTAGAAGTTGTACTTCCGCTAAAGTTAATTGTCCATATTGTACTTCTGTTGTGAGATATGATGGGATACGGGCTCATGTAAAGAAACAACATTCGGATATAGAATTGACTAGAGGATTTAGTAGAAATCTGCAAAGCAGGCTCCCTGATATAACTGATCGGTGTAACCGCTTCACGGATAAAACAATTAATCCTAGTTGGCAAAGTCCTAGAGCTGTAAGTCCTTTAGTTATTAACCAAACAGAATAAAGTTGTTCGTGTAAATACTACAATTTTGTATCATTTCTTATTAATAATGGAATAAATATAGAAAAAATAAAAGAAAATTTAAATTTATTGAAAAGTATAGATAATTTGAAATAAAAAGTATAAAAAAATAAAAAAATATCAAAAAAGAGGGATTCACTCTTTAAGAGCGAAAAAGAGCGATCTTTTCTACTGGGGATCACTCCGAATAAGAGTGAATCACTCTTTAAGAGTGAAATGTAAATTTTGCTTTGATTTTTTGATTTTTCGTTTTATTTTTGATTTTAATTTTAATTTTTATCAAATTTAGAGCTAATATATAGTAGTGGATGAAACAAGGGATTCAACAATCAGTAAAATTCGGCCCGATTCGACATGCACCATTAGCGTTAGGAGAAAGGGACAAATTTTACTGGTGGTTGAATCCCTTGTTTTATCCACTACTATCATGGTAATGATACCATAATGGGGGGCTATAATTTCATGGGGGGCTATAATGGGAAAGACCCAAAAAATCTGTAGAGTTACTTGAAAGACATAGCTTCAATAAAATAGATTATCATTAATGAAGATAGTACTTTTTGTTTTAGAAATTGTTCAACAAACTGCATTGTGACATTAAGAAATTTGCAAATCCCCGCAATTTTTTAACCTTGGGCTTACTTACTCACAATAAGCCAATAATTTTGTTAAGTTATTGCCAAAGAGATATTTCATGTGTTCTTAGAAATCCGGCTGCTAATGAATTATCAGTCCTTGCTTCTCATGCAAATAGATGATCATAGCAATTAGACAAAACCAATTTAAAAAAATTCAATGTCTTTTCAAAAGTTAATTGCTGACCAGAGGATCTAAAACGAGCCAATGTCATTCCACTTTATAGGAAGCATGATAGCTAAAGTAAAAAAATAAATATCGGCCAAAATCTTAATCGGCCACATTTGCAGAAGTTTTCAAAACTTAATTTAAGACATAGGTGTCAAAGTTATGCCCTATATCATTCTTTACGCGAGAAATCAACTCGAATGTGGAAATATCTCGCCATTAAATGGGTTTGGTTTTTGCACTGAAGATATTAAAACTACAGACGACAATAACAACTTTATCTGCTCTTCAAAAATTTTTGATTCCATTTAGCAACAGAATTCGATGAAAAAAAGAGGTCAATAGGCTTTGGGGATGAGGCAAATAAACTTTTAGGAAACTAGCTAGAACAGGATTCAAAAGTATTTTCTCAATTGGTTAGAGTCAGATTGAATCAATTCATCTTAGGGCGCACCAAAAGGGACCCTTGTAGGAATACTTTTGTTTAGTATAAAAATCAATGATATTAAGGACAAGATCAAGGACAATCTGTAGATATTAAAATCTCTTGAATTTGCACCAAGTCGTATTAGCAATTAATATTCAATAAACAACATTAACTTGATCCAGAAGACAACTGAGTATACTATATTTGGCAGTAAACTCCAAAGAAAGGAAACAATTATTCGTTGATGGACCTCAGTGAATAATTTGATGAAGAAGTTCCATGGGTTAAGTACCTTGGGTGTTTATTGTTGCCAAACAAATAACTATCATGAAGAATTTAACAACATTTCAGTTAAAATAGCAGAAAAATGAGTACTTTTTTTAAAGTAGAGATTGCATACAGAGGAAAAAAAACTCATGACTCTATATGCGCTTAATCTAAATTTTTCACTATTCTCTGGAACAACGTATAACAATATCTGTTTAATTCTTTAGAGAAACTGATATTGAAAGCTAGGTTTATTACATATAAAACAGTTTGGATCTTTTCTTTTTGAGCCCCCCAATTCGTTATGCGTCCCTCAGTTACAGAGCGCGTGCAATTACAAAGGAAATCAATATGTAAAAATATGGCACGTGCGTCTGGGGGGTGAAAACAATATGAGCCCATTAAGCTTGCGGGGGGCACAAACGGAAAAGATCCAACAATTTTTCAATAGATCTGAATTTAACATATTAAATCTTTTGACTAGGACTTTTCACTATCTTCTAATTTTAATCCGTACTGTCCCAAATTTTAATACAAATTTCTCGGTTTGACTTGAATTTAAGGCGTTATCCGTCCATTTAGCAAAAATGCTGGTCTCATCACAAGTTTTCCAGAAGTAATTATTTAATATGAGTAATGTAGTAAGTTGCCTAGTGCTTGTAGGGAGGGGGGGGGGGGGGGGGGGGTCGGACCCCCCCTACAAGAAATTTTACCTCTGAAAAAGTGATTTTCTCTAAGTCAAATCAAGTTTTTTGGCTAAGTTCCGCCAGCCTGGGTGCATTCTCACCCACGCTGGCAAAACTTAACCAAAAAAACTTTTTTACTATAGCAGTTTTGCAAGAAGTCAAAGAAAGCTATTGAAGTGTATACCACCCAGGTTTGTAAATTTCTGTCAGATAAAGTGACTGCTCAATTCCAATTTTTGATTTTATCAGAAAAACTTTAAAAACAAACATGAAAAAAAAAGAATTTTCTCAGTCTAGTTTATTTGCATTATACTTTGTTTACCAGTTGCCCTACTTTAAACTTATTTCTTGCAATCAGGGTATTTGATTCTAAGTTTTTTCACCCGATGACTTTATGCTACAGGTAGTACCTTTTTTCGAATCAGTCTGGCATCACAGTAGAAGATAACAAGTTTTAGTTGCAAGTTTTAAAATTTGACAAAAAATATAATGATGTGATATAATATTTGAGTTTATTTTACGCAGAAAGCTCAATCTGCCAAAAAACTCATTGGTTAATTTCGATGAATATAAGTTTTTGGCAGAAATAATCGCAAGGCGATGCATTTTCATTTAAGAACTTGTAAGATACTGGCAGAGTTCCTACAATTTATCCAAACATAATCCACTCAGGACTACAAAACTTTCAATGAGTAGCTGAAACCAATCGTCATGATTGATCGTCGTGAACAGACAAAACATTCCCAGACAAAATAGTTTGAAATAAATAAAGAGTAAAACATATGCATATCAATTAAAGAAGAAACCCCTTAGATTAATCATATGTTTGTATTTTTTCGAACAAATATTAAGCTGATTACAACATAGTTTTGCCAAATAATGTATTTTGAAGCAAATTTTTATTTTAATGGTAATTCATATCAGTTAAAAAGAATGCATTCGGTCGGAGGCTTAACTCATAGATTATGTATGTTAATTGTTTGCAGGTTATAATTACGATTGCTTCAGAATTTTATTTGAGAGTATTTTATTTGGGACAGTTTTGTCTGTTTTCTTGGTACTATTTTGTTTGGGAATATTTTGCAATTTGGGACTGTTTTGTCTCGGACTTTTTTGTCCGGATACAGATTAAATCTGATACCAGTGTTTTGCCAATTATCAATATAACATATGATTATAGTAAACGAAAAAAAGTTCTATCTTTCATTGGATTTGTCGTGGATCATTGCTGTACGAAGCTAAACGTGAACTTTCATTAAAAATCAGGAGATAAATCTGTATTATTTTTGCGAATAAGGTACCTTAATCTATACAGCAAGATTTATGATTATGAGAATGCTATCATTGTGAATTCATTAGGCCATGTTAGTAGTATAGTAAGTTGCCTAGTGCTTGTAGGGGGGGGGGTTCGGACCCCCCCTACAAGAAATTTTACCTCTGAAAAAGTGATTTTCTCTATGTCAAATCAAATTTTTTGGCTAAGTTTTGCCAGCCTGGGTGCATTCTCACCCACGCTGACAAAACTTAACCAAAAAAACTTGATTTGACTTAGAGAAAATCACTTTTTCAGAGGTAAAATTTCTTGTAGGGGTGGTGTTCGAACCCACCACCCTACAATCACTGGGCAACTTACGGCTGTTCCAATATTCACTAGAGAATAACTGGATAGATCCTAAACTCATAGAATATCATAGCATGATTTTTTTAAAAACTCGAAAAACCCTATATGAGACACCTGATGCCTACAACTTGGAAAAAAATTCGAAAATTTTCAAAAATTTTTTCGAAAATTTTTCAAAGTTTTTCAAAGTCCTAATATTGTCTGAAATGGATTTTGCGCTATGAAAGAGCACTCAAAAGTGATTTTTTGTTGACTTCACTTTTTTCACCTAAGTAGTATAGGGGTCGAAACATGTAAAAATTTTGAATTTTTTGAAAAAAATTTTCGAAATTTATCAAAGTCCTAAAATGGTCTGAAATGGATTTTGCACTATGAAAGAGCACTCAAAAGTGATTTTTTTGTTGACTTCATTTGTTCAACCAAGTAGGACCGGAAAAACTCAGTTTCTGAAGTAGTCTGAAATAACTCAAAGAGTAGTCAGAAGCAGTTTTTGTTAACAATACTTTTGCAAATGTTCAGTATGATGTGGAAAGGTTGGCTTTGTTTTTTTTATATACATATGTAACTATGTATATTTTTATCAAAACAAGTACGTATAGTTGCTTGCATGTGTTCAAAATTGTAATTTTTATGTCAGAATGAACAATCGAAAGGAAGGAAAGAATGAAAGTTTTATGTATATAATTATGCGTATTCATGAATATACTGGAAGTATATATGGAAGTGTATATTGGTTTATAAGTAAATATAACTGTGCTTAAGTTTAGTAATATGTTTGTATGAGTATAAGCCTAAATGTATGTTTGTGGGAAGAAATTGTAAATGTGTGTAATTGTCAAGACGTTTTTGTTTTTATGTGTGTATGTTTTTCAATATCTATACAGGGGAATGTATGTACATATGTCTGAATGTGTTTATGTATTTATATGTTTGCAATCAGACGAAGGCGAGAGAGAGGGAGATAAGTCCCTGGAAGGCAATTTAATTGACTTGAAGAATGTTGTTATTTGTCTCCACGATCCAATAATATTATATCTTGTAAACAGATTTTGACCTTCAGCGCTGATAAACTCTGTCCTCTAAACATTGGCAAGCAAAATATCACAACCGAAGACGACAACAATTTTTTGATTTTCTGAGCATGCTTTTTTGAAAATCTGAATTTTCTACAACTAGCTAGCTACCATATTAAAAACTATCAAGATTTTTTACAGAAAAGAAATTGAATTCATGCTCTTTGTCTTTGAATCCTTGGCAAGAAAATGATAAAATGTTGCAACACAGAAGACAAAAACAACTTTTTGATGTTCTGAGCATGCTTTTTTTGAAAACATATTTCCTTACACTTATTCAGCTACCCTTCTAGGATTGAGCAAGATTATTTACAGGAAAAATGTATTTGAGATAAATTGTTGAGAGATAAACAAAGAATTGAGCTAAGTAAAAAGAATCAATTCTGTAAAAAACCGAAAAATTTGATAGAAAAACTATGATACGCAGGAGCCGCTGAACTTTTTAGTTAAATAAAGTAGAATGATAGGAATTCGTCAAGAGCTTGAATCAAACAAATAGTGTAATGATGTACAAGAAGAGTAGTTTCCACTGGAACTGTAAAAATAGCTAAATTTTCAAAAGTTAATCAGCCAATTGATCAATTAAGCAAGAAGAAACACAACCTCTGTATCTGCGGGGGTTGCTGGAAACAGCTTCAGTCAGTAATGTATAAGTCTTGTTTGCGTATTGGGAATAACACTAATGGATAAATCGTGCTGTGACTGAAATCTTAAACGAAAGCGAATCGCTTCTTCAGTAAATGGTTCCAACATACTGAATATACATATACTCAACTATTAAACAGTGGAAGTTAATTACCAGAGCACCTCAAGCCAACAAAAATCGAATGAGTTCATTATTGTTCTTTCTTAAATCAAATTTCCTGTGCATTCAGTAACCCTGTGTTTATATATTGGATTACTTATTGTTCTGTCGACGTTTTAGAATAACATAACCGTAACGATATTTGATAGAGCATCGGAAAAAGTAACATCCAAAGGAATTTGAAATTGAAAGCAGTAGGGTCTATATAACATATTATTGGGTTATGAAGCCTGACGAACATCTCGGAATTGAACATAACACTACTGCTACCTACTACTGCTACTGCCTACTACTACTATCTACAACTACTGTCTACAATTAGTACCAACTACTACTACTACTACTACTACTACTACTACTACTACTACTACTACTACTACTACTACTACTACTACTACTACTACTACTACTACTACTACTACTACTACTACTACTACTGCTGCTGCTACCTACTAGTACTACCTACAACTACAACTAGATACTATTACTAACGACTACAACTACTTATTGGTTCTAAGTTACACTAGTACCTACTACTACATCCTTTTAATACCTTCAATTTTCACCTATTTTTTTCTAACTATCTAAAAGAATGTCTTTCTGTTTTTCTAAAAAATGAAAACATTTCTTATCTCTCGACTCGTTAAGCATAAACAACAGAAGCTTTTATCTATCTCAAATTAATTTGTCCTGACTGACACAGACCCATAGAATATACCCACCAATATTTTCAACAAATCATTAAGTGTTTGAAGTTTTTTCGAAGATATAAAAAACTTTATCGTATACATTAACTCAGTAAATTTCAACTCAATGTTAATTTGTTATTTAACAATTTGAAAATCCATGGTATGATATATCAGGTTGATATTTAACTAATTAAATCAATGTAGGGTTTTACTGTTTCGCGAACCAGTCTGATTTTTAGAGCTTCAAATAAGTTTTATTGCTATGTTCTTTACTTAAAGTACAAATTTTGTATACTTTTTTCCATTATGAGGGATCAGTCATAAACTTAAGTCTTTCTGTTTAAATGCTGTTTTTTTCCGTTCAATGTATGATATCTGATTCCTTTTGCAATTAATTGATAGATAAGAAACGCAAACTTTTTCAAAATTTCGAATATGAAGGATTGTATAGCGTAAACATTGACTGGTTCACAATGGCGTTGCACTATGTCTATTTATAATATCAACTTTATAGAAACAAGCGTCCTTCAAAATTGCCTAGTGTGTACCTTAATGGAAACAAACATTTTACAACGTACCTACATTATCCAAAAAACTTAGGTTATTAAATATTGCAAAATAACTAACATGGAGATATTTTAATTCATGACCACATTAGGTAACAGTTAACACAACTAACTTTGATTTTTTTCCTACCATAAAAACCGTCAACACAGACAGTAGAAATCAGATTAGGCGCTTTGATGCCATCGTCAAACTGACAAGTACATTTCTACATTCTTTTTGTCAATTTGGAAAAGGTTCCAGTGATAAAACCCTGCTATCCATAGTACATTAAGTTCAAAGTTTAAAGTATTCAAAGTTTTTGGAAATTAGTGTTTTACTTTTCTATGTGTTAATAAGTAATCTTGACTTTGTGGACCTCGTTTTGATGGTATCTTACCGAAAGGGTTTCTATGTTTTCAAACGTTTGCTTGTTATGGATGCTATGAAGAGTCGATTTGAGTTCTTTCAACTGAGTTAAAGACAAAAAAACCAGCAAAAACAAATCCTGATTTTAGAGGCAATTAGGTTAATTTGATTTCCAGGTTTTTCAATGCAGTATTTTAATTTTCTCTGAGCTTAAACAATGTGAGAAATATGTAAAAATGTCTCTTAGAAAAAAGTTCCAGTTGGAATTTTACTACTATGTGGTATATAGTTCCAGATGGAATTTCACTACTATCTATAACGATAAATGGTAGAATCATTATGTACAAGAAAAAGTTTTTTTTCACGAGTAATCATATAGCAAAACCTTAACCTTCAATAAAACTTTACTGATCTGCAACTAACGCTAAGAATCAGTGGCCTCACAGGAAGTATGTAAAAAATTTTTTCGTGGAGCTCAAAAAAGGAAACCCCTAACGGAACTGCAAATTTACCAAAGGTAAAGAAAAGAAACGTTTTCCACGTTAAATTTGTTTTTTATTTGAACGACTTAAAGTAAAACAATGCCTAGCTGACATAAAAAAAAGATTTAGACTATGCAAAAAAAGTTTTATAATACTTCTCTGTCAAACAAATAGTAATGAACCAGCTGAATTTTCATTACTACTTTAACGAATTTGTAATTTTAGAACCTCAATGATTTTCCTGGAGGAAACTCATAAGAGAACGGACAACTATTCACTTCTTGCACCTATTGGAAATTTCGTTCTGATACGTTAAATGCTTACTTTTCTTGATACTATAGCTTTATGGATTAACGAAGTTTTGCGTCCGCGTTATTGAATACTTAACTTTTAAAAATTTTATGAATTAATTAAATAACATACTGAAATACTCCATATTGACACATAGGTTCAAAAGCTACTGAGTGAATTCTCTGTGAAAACTAAATGTTCCATGACATACACAAGTTGTTGCACATGTATACAGAAAACACTAGTGAATACTTACGTCTATGGTTCAGGTTGAGCCTTTGAGCAAAACCTGTTTGTTATATACTGACAGAAAACATGAGCAGAGGTTTTCTTATCGTTCTTCAATATAAACCACGTCAATACTAAGCAAAATCAATACTATTGTACAAATAACTTGATATTAAACCTACGACTTAGAACCAGTTGCTATATAACCTAGAAGCAATTGTAGCCATAAAAGACAAACAATAAGGTCAATAGGTGAATTTAAATGAATTTGATTTGTCCTGTTTATTCAATTGCTTTATTTAAGTTAACGTTATACTGGAGCACACTGTGGGTCGAAAAGTATTCCGTAATAAACATTTGCAAGCCTATGTACTCACTCTATTTTTATCTCAACGTTTGCTGCAACACAGTAGAATACATGTATATACGCCTTCTTGATCACAGACAAAAGAATACTTAAGCAAACTAATAAAAGTGCCTTTAGCCGAAAACATTATGCAAGAATTTTGCAAAGCAGACTGAACTTCTCTCACGCACAAATCAATGCTTCTGCTTGATGCCTAGCAGTCAGATCAAAACCTTGAAATGTCAATGATCGAGGTACTTAGGAGAAACTTCAATTCATTACGAATGAAAACCTATAAGAATTAGTCTAACAGGTTTAACAACTGAGGCCTCCTCGAAATGTTATTGGTATTCATTGGAAACTATTTGGCTAATTAGGCTAAAAGAACGAATGCTAACATCCCAGCCAACAGTTTAAATTTACTTTTAACTGAATGACTTGCTTCTCAAAATAACATTTTAGCGTTTTCATTCTTGAGTGGTATTCCATTCAGTTAGTGTATGCCAAAACCCAAACTCAACTGCCGGTTTATAACTTATAATGTATCATATCCTAACGCAATTTGAAGGCTCATTTCAGCGCACAATTGTCTATCAAACTCGATATGAAAACAATATTGCCTTTATACAACGAAGGAAGGACAGTTCAATTTCAAGCTGGACTACCTTCGATCATTGCCTCATACCCAAAAAATTTATTGACTTTGTTACTACATTACCTGATATAACCGAAGAAGAAGACTTTATCAACAACTCAACCTCCTCGGAAACTGAAATAACTTCTCAGCATATACCCAATCCTTTGACTTCTGACATAGGATCACTTCCCATGGACATCAAGAGGATTTTGCGCAGTTACGATTTCGAAAGTATGCCCCTCTTCAAGAGCCATAAAGAACACTTCGCTGCCTTAGAAGATTTGGAAAATCTGTGGAAAAACCTCGAATCATGAAATCAAACGCAGAAATGAAATCAAACTAACCACTATTCACGATAAAATTGATCATTCTACATCATCAACATCCGATGATAACAGAAAGACTGTGATATCTTCCATATTAGAACGATTCCCTAGCCTTCTTGAAGAAAACTCAAAAATTGAAGAAAACTTCCAGACATTTAACACTGAGCCATCGTCTAACAATGCTCTACAAAAGAGGAGCCATCGTGTAGTTCGAGGATGTGTACTTCATAGTGGAAATTTTCGAAAAACAATGAGATTCGATGAAAATGTGAGGTGTTCATGTGACAATAACAACTAGAACTTAAAGTTCTTGTTGATTAAAGCTTATGAACTAGACGTTGGTTTTCAGTATTGAATTGTTTCCATGTATAACCTGTTATTTTGAAACGCTGTGCATTATTAAACTTCCTTGTGTATGCTTATTATCCAAAATTTAGTAGTTGCAAAACCACTCCTTTAAAATACAGTTTGTTGATTCAACACTATCCACGTCAGAGAAACAGGAAACGGTGTTCAGCCTGTTCAAAGGAGTAGAAAGTCAGAAATTTGTAGTAGAGTAGGATCAGCAAACGGTAAATTGCTGTTCTGAAAATGTTGAAACGGATACGCGCAAGAGATTCGACATTATAAACCGCCGCATTTTGTTTTGATTTATGGAGAGCCGAAATCAAAAAGTTGCTGTTAATTACCCTAATTTGTTAGTTGATTACTAAAAAAGCACCTGAGTGGGTTAATTGGTCTCATGTTCGGTTATGATAGTTTCATATCAAGTCCCAAGAGCCGCTGAGACATGGCCATGGTCCGCGATGATTTCCAGATAATTCATTTTCAATTCGCTTTCGGTGTCTATACTAGGAGATACTAAAATTTCATTTCTCAAATACTCACTTATGATTGGTGAAAAATTTATTAGTCTCATTTGAGAAGCCATTTTAATTGGCCATAAAATTTATCTTAAATTATCAACTAATAATTTAAATAAAATGTCGGCTCACTTTTTAGTTGGCTCTTTTCACTTCAGCTCTCTTACAAGTCACCGGTTGAAACAAAAATTCAACTTGAACACTTGATTATTCATGAAGAAAAATACTTATATTGTGAGAAGTTCAGTCTGCTCTGCAAAATTCTTGTATAATATTTTTTGCAAACGGCACTTTTATTAGTTTGCTTAAGTATTCTTTTGTCTGTGATCAAGAAGGCGTATATACATGTATTCTACTGTGTTGCAGCAAACGTTGAGATAAAAATAGAGTGAGTACATAGGCTTGCAAATGTTTATTACGGAATACATTTTGACCCACAGTGTGCTCCAGTATAACGTTAACTTAAATAAAGCAATTGAATAAACAGGACAAATCAAATTCATTTAAATTCACCTATTGACCTTGTTGTTTGTCTTTTATGGCTACAATTGCTTCTAAGGTTGTTTATGGCTACAACTGGTTGTTTATGGCTACAACTGGTTTAATATAGAGTTATTTGTACAATAGTATTGATTTCGCTTAGTATTGACGTGGTTTATATTGAAGAACGATAAAAAACCTTTGCTCACGTTTTCTGTCAGTATATAACAAACACGTTTTGCTCAAAGGCTCAATCTGAACCATAGACGTAAGTATGCACTAGTGTTTTCTGTATACATGTGCAACAACTTGTGTATGTCATGGAACATTTAGTTTTCACAGAATTCACTCAGTAGCTTTTGAACCTATGTGTCAATATGGAGTATTTCAGTATGTTATTTAGGTAATTCATAAAATTTTTAAAAGCTAAGTATTCAATAACGCGGACGCAAAACTTCGTTAATCCATAAAGCTATAGTATCAAGAATAGTAAGCATTTAACGTATCAGAACGAAATTTCCAATAGGTGCAAGAAGTGAATAGTTGTCCGTTCTCTTATGAGTTTCCACCAGGCAAATCATTGAGGTTCTAAAATTACAAATTCGTTAAAGCAGTAATGAAAATTCAGCTGGTTCATTACTATTTGTTTGACAGGGAAGTATTATAAAACTTTTTTGCATAGTCTAAATCTTTTTTTATGTCAGCTAGGCATTGTTTTACTTTAAGTCGTTCAAATAAAAAACAAATTTAATGTGGAAAACGTTTCTTTTCTTTACCTTTGGTAAATTTGCAGTTCCGTTAGGGGTTTCCTTTTTTGAGCGCCACGAAAAAATTTTTTACATACTTCCTGTGAGGCCACTGATTCTTAGCGTTAGTTGCAGATCAGTAAAGCTTTATTGAAGGTTAAGGTTTTGCTATATGATTACTCGTGAAAAAAAACTTTTTCTTGTACATAATGATTCTACCATTTATCGTTATAGATAGTAGTGAAATTCCATCTGGAACTATATACCACATAGTAGAAAAATTCCAACTGGAACTTTTTTCTAAGAGACATTTTTACATATTTCTCACATTGTTTAAGCTCAGAGAAAATTAAAACACTGCATTAAAAAACCTGGAAATCAAATTAGCCTAATTGCCTCTAAAATCAGGATTTGTTTTTTGCTGGCTTTTTTGTCTTTGACTCAGTTGAAAGAACTCAAATCGACTCTTCATAGCATCTATAACAAGCAAACGTTTGAAAACATAGAAACCCTTTCGGTAAGATACCATCAAAACGAGGTACACTGAGCCAAGATTACTTATTAACACATAGAAAAGTAAAACACTAATTTCCAAAAACTTTGAATAATTTAAACTTTGAACTTAATGTACTATGGATAGCAGGGTTTTAACACTGGAACCTTTTCCAAATTGACCAAAAGACTGTAGAAATGTACTTGTCAGTTTGACGATGGCATCAAAGCGCCTAATCTGATTTCTACTGTCTGTGTTGACGGTTTTTATGGTAGGAAAAAAATCAAAGTTAGTTGTGTTAACTGTTACCTAATGTGGTCAGGAATTAAAATATCTCCATGTTAGTTATTTTGCAAAATTTAAAGTTCATTAGCCGAACATTCTTCAGAGAAAACTAATAATTTAAGAAGTTGCACTGACCGCCCTTTTCAAGATCTACTGTTAAAATATGTCAACACTGCTGATTTCGGAAAATCATGAGTTTTTTCTGTTCTTTTCTACAGAAAAATGCAATATCATAGTCTTCAGGAAATCTTGTAGAACTCGTGCAGTAAAGATTACATAACAGACCATGTGAACAGAGTCTATATAATAAACTAAACTATATCAAAAAGCTTAGTAAAAGCAGAAGGTCTCCGTCGCTTTTTTGACACATATATAGCTGTAGTTTAAATAGAATGTGAGAACGTGTTTCAATTGTTTTGTGTTCTCAACTTTATGACACAACTCAACTATTATGACGTAATTATCCCTTGAATACTATTTTTAGATCACAAACTCAAACTCAAACTCATACTTTGACCTCATACTTAAACTCAAACTCATACTTTAAATAGAGCGATAGGCCAAGTTATCACATTTAATTATATTTTGTAATTCCCAGTTACACGGTCACCAATTATTGTGTTTTTAGTACTAAACGTACTCTTTTTTCAAAGTCAATTATCCTTGAATAGTGTTTTTAGATCACAAATTCAGACACAAACTCTAAACTTCAATTTTTATGTAAAACGATTGATCAAGCATCGTCATTTTATTTTACTTGCTTATCGAAATCCATACCGCCTCCGTTTGTTGAGTTTTGAATACTAAAAAACAAGTGTTTTTTTTATTTAAAAAAGTCAAGTTATCCTTGAATACTATTTTTAGATCACAAACACGAACTCGAACTCAATGGTTCAACTTTTAGGTAAAATGATCGGCCATGTTTCACAATTTTTTTATACTTGCTTATCCAAAGTCATACCGACTCCGGTTGTTGAGTTTTGAACACTAATAAAGAAGAATTTTGTTCACTAATAAAGAACTCCACGAAAAGTACTTCTCTTAACCATTTGGTGCCCATTGAGTGTAAGCAGACGTTCAAAACAAACAAAATGTGTTCACCTAAACACCTAAATTTAAGGTTTTTGTTTCAGCTCTCAAACACAACAAGACTGTTTCACTTAATTTTGTTGAGAAACGTTTCATGAGGTTAATTTAATTTTATATTTCATCAGATAAACAATGACCAAATGAAATTCAATAAAATTAGGAAGAAGTTAATATAACAAAAATTGCAAAATCATGTAGCGCTGAACTTTTAATTAATAAAAAGTTCACAATTACAGTCTTAGCTGTGAACACATCCTGAGCCGAAGCTAAGGTTAATATGAAACTCTACTAACACATGTCCCTCTGGCAAGCTATCCCAGCAGTTTTCAGTCTTTACAAATTTTCAAACGTAAAAATTCAGAAAAATTTGTGTATTACCTGACAACTGAAACAACAGGTGACTCTGAATAAACATACGAAAACAACTATATAGAGTAAAACCTAAGTTTTTTGGATAATGTAGGTACGTTGTAAAATGTTTGTTTCCATTAAGGTACACACTAGGCAATTTTGAAGGACGCTTGTTTCTATAAAGTTGATATTATAAATAGACATAGTGCAACGCCATTGTGAACCAGTCAATGTTTACGCTATACAATCCTTCATATTCGAAATTTTGAAAAAGTTTGCGTTTCTTATCTATCAATTAATTGCAAATGGAATCATACATTGAATGGAAAAAAACAGCATTTGAACAAAAAGACTTAATTTTGTGACTGATCCCTCATAATGGAAAAAAGTATACAAAATTTGTACTTTAAAAAAAGAACATAGCAATAAAACTTATTTGAAGCTCTAAAAATCAGACTGGTTCGCGAAACAGTAAAACCCTACATTGATTTAATTAGTTAAATATCAACCTGATATATCATAGCATGGATTTTTAAATTGTTAATTAACAAATTAACATTGAGTTGAAATTTACTGAGTTAATGTATAAGACAAAGTTTTTTATATCTTTGAAAAAACTTCAAACACTTAATGATTTGTTGAAAATATTGGCGGGTATATTCTATGCGTCTGTGTCAGTCAGGACAAATTAATTTGAGATAGATAAAAGCTTCTGTTGTTTATGCTTAACGAGTCAAGAGGTAAGAAATGTTTTCATTTTTTAGAAAAACAGAAACACATTCTTTAAGATAGTTAGAAAAAAATAGGTGAAAATTGAAGGTATTAAAAGGAAGTAGTAGTAGGTACTAGTGTAACTTAGAACCAATAAGTAGTTGCAGTAGTTAGTAATAGTATCTAGTTGTAGTTGTAGCTAGTACTAGTAGGTAGCAGTAGTAGTAGTAGTAGTAGTAGTAGTAGTAGTAGTAGTAGTAGTAGTAGTAGTAGTAGCAGTAGTAGTAGTAGTAGTAGTAGTAGTAGTAGTAGTAGTAGTAGTAGTAGTAGTAGTAGTAGTAGTAGTAGTAGTATTAGTAGTAGTAGTAGTAGTAGTAGTAGTAGTAGTAGTAGTAGTAGTAGTAGTAGTAGTAGTAGTAGTAGTAGTAGTTGGTACTAATTGTAGACAGTAGTTGTAGATAGTAGTAGTAGGCAGTAGCAGTAGTAGGTAGCAGTAGTGTTATGTTCAATTCCGAGATGTTCGTCAGGCTTCATAACCCAATAATATGTTATATAGACTCTGCTGCTTTCAATTTCAAATTCCTTTGGATGTTACTCTTTCCGATGCTCTATCAAATATCGTTACGGTTATGTTATTCTAAAACGTCGACAGAACAATAAGTAATCCAATATATTAACACAGGGTTACTGAATGCACAGGAAATTTGATTTAAGAAAGAAGAATAATGAACTCATTCGATTTTTGTTGGCTTGAGGTGCTCTGGTAATTAACTTCCACTGTTTAATAGTTGAGTATATGTATATTCAGTATGTTGGAACCATTTACTGAAGAAGCGATTCGCTTTCGTTTAAGATTTCAGTCACAGCACGATTTATCCATTAGTGTTATTCCCAATACGCAAACAAGACTTATACACTACTGACTGAAGCTGTTTCCAGCAACCCCCGCAGATACAGAGGTTGTGTTTCTTCTTGCTTAATTGATCAATTGGCTGATTAACTTTTGAAAATTTAGCTATTTTTACAGTTCCAGTGGAAACTACTCTTCTTGTACATCATTACACTATTTGTTTGATTCAAGCTCTTGACGAATTCCTATCATTCTACTTTATTTAACTAACACGTTCAGCTGCTCCTGCATATCATAGTTTTCCCACCAAATTTTTCGGATTTTTACAGAATTTAATCTTTTTACTTAGCTCAATTTATTGTTTATCTCTCAACAATTTATCTCAAACACATTTTTCCTGTAAATAATCTTGCTCAATGCTAGAAGGGTAGCTGAATAAGTGTAAGGAAATATGTTTTCAAAAAAAGCATGCTCAGAACATCAAAAAGTTGTTTTTGTCTTCTGTGTTGCAACATTTTATCATTTTCTTGCCAAGGATTCAAAGACAAAGAGCATGAATTCAATTTCTTTTCTGTAAAAAATCTTGATAGTTTTTAATATGGTAGCTAGCTAGTTGTAGAAAATTCAGATTTTCAAAAAAGCATGCTCAGAAAATCAAAAAATTGTTGTCGTCTTCGGTTGTGATATTTTGCTTGCCAATGTTTAGAGGACAGAGTTTATCAGCGCTGAAGGTCAAAATCTGTTTACAAGATATAATATTATTGGATCGTGGAGACAAATAACAACATTCTTCAAGTCAATTAAATTGCCTTCCAGGGACTTATCTCCCTCTCTCTCGCCTTCGTCTGATTGCAAACATATAAATACATAAACACATTCAGACATATGTACATACATTCCCCTGTATAGATATTGAAAAACATACACACATAAAAACAAAAACGTCTTGACAATTACACACATTTACAATTTCTTCCCACAAACATACATTTAGGCTTATACTCATACAAACATATTACTAAACTTAAGCACAGTTATATTTACTTATAAACCAATATACACTTCCATATATACTTCCAGTATATTCATGAATACGCATAATTATATACATAAAACTTTCATTCTTTCCTTCCTTTCGATTGTTCATTCTGACATAAAAATTACAATTTTGAACACATGCAAGCAACTATACGTACTTGTTTTGATAAAAATATACATAGTTACATATGTATATAAAAAAAACAAAGCCAACCTTTCCACATCATACTGAACATTTGCAAAAGTATTGTTAACAAAAACTGCTTCTGACTACTCTTTGAGTTATTTCAGACTACTTCAGAAACTGAGTTTTTCCGGTCCTACTTGGTTGAACAAATGAAGTCAACAAAAAAATCAGTTTTGAGTGCTCTTTCATAGCGCAAAATCCAATTCAGACCATTTTAGGACTTTTAAAATTTTTTAAAAATTTTTCTCAAAAATTTGAATTTTTTACATGTTTCGACCCCTATAATTCATAGGTGGAAAAAAAGTGAAGTCAACAAAAAATCACTTTTGAGTGCTCTTTCATAGCGCAAAATCCATTTCAGACCATTTTAGGACTTTTAAAATTTTTGAAAAATTTTTCTCAAAAATTTCAATTTTTTACATGTTTGGACCCCTATAATTCATAGGTGAAAAAAAGTGAAGTCAACAAAAAAATCAGTTTTGAGTGCTCTTTCATAGCGCAAAATCCATTTCAGACCATTTCAGGACTTTTAAATTTTTTGAAAAATTTTTCTCAAAAATTTAAATTTTTTACATGTTTCGACCCCTATAATTCATAGGTGAAAAAAAGTGAAGTCAACAAAAAATCACTTTTGAGTGCTCTTTCATAGCGCAAAATCCATTTCAGACCACTTTAGGACTCCAAAAAATTTCGAAAATTTTTTTCAAAAAATTCGAAATTTTTACATGTTTCGACCCCTATACTACTTAGGTGAAAAAAATGAAGTCAACAAAAAATCACTTTTGAGTGCTCTTTCTTAGTGCAAAATCCATTTCAGACAATATTAGGACTTTTAAAATTTTTGAAAAATTTTTCTCAAAAATTTAAATTTTTTACATGTTTCGACCCCTATAATTCATAGGTGAAAAAAAAGTGGAGTCAACAAAAAAATCAGTTTTGAGTGCTCTTTCATAGCGCAAAATCCATTTCAGACCATTTTAGGACTTTTAAAACTTTTGAAAAATTTTTCTCAAAATTTAAGTTTTTTACATGTTTCGACCCCTATAATTCATAGGTGAAAAAAAAGTGAAGTCAACAAAAAAATCAGTTTTGAGTGCTATTTCATAGCGCAAAATCCATTTCAGACCATTTTAGGACTTTTAAAATTTTTGAAAAATTTTTCTCAAAAATTTAAATTTTTTACATGTTTCGACCACTATAATTCATAGGTGAAAAAAAGTGAAGTCAACAAAAAAATCACTTTTGAGTGCTCTTTCATAGCGCAAAATCCATTTCAGACCACTTTAGGACTCCAAAAAATTTCGAAAATTTTTTTCAAAAAATTCGAAATTTTTACATGTTTCGACCCCTATACTACTTAGGTGAAAAAAATGAAGTCAACAAAAAATCACTTTTGAGTGCTCTTTCATAGTGCAAAATCCATTTCAGACAATATTAGGACTTTTAAAATTTTTGAAAAATTTTTCTCAAAAATTTAAATTTTTTACATGTTTCGACCCCTATAATTCATAGGTGAAAAAAAAGTGAAGTCAACAAAAAAATCAGTTTTGAGTGCTCTTTCATAGCGCAAAATCCATTTCAGACCATTTTAGGACTTTTAAAATTTTTGAAAAATTTTTCTCAAAATTTAAATTTTTTACGTTTCGACCCCTATAATTCATAGGTGAAAAAAAAGTGAAGTCAACAAAAAAATCAGTTTTGAGTGCTCTTTCATAGCGCAAAATCCATTTCAGACCATTTTAGGACTTTTAAAATTTTTGAAAAATTTTTCTCAAAAATTTAAATTTTTTACATGTTTCGACCACTATAATTCATAGGTGAAAAAAAGTGAAGTCAACAAAAAATCACTTTTGAGTGCTCTTTCATAGCGCAAAATCCATTTCAGACCACTTTAGGACTCCAAAAAATTTCGAAAATTTTTTTCAAAAAATTCGAAATTTTTACATGTTTCGACCCCTATACTACTTAGGTGAAAAAAATGAAGTCGACAAAAAATCACTTTTGAGTGCTCTTTCATAGTGCAAAATCCATTTCAGACAATATTAGGACTTTTAAAATTTTTGAAAAATTTTTCTCAAAAATTTAAATTTTTTACATGTTTCGACCCCTATAATTCATAGGTGAAAAAAAAGTGGAGTCAACAAAAAAATCAGTTTTGAGTGCTCTTTCATAGCGCAAAATCCATTTCAGACCATTTTAGGACTTTTAAAATTTTTGAAAAATTTTTCTCAAAATTTAAATTTTTTACATGTTTCGACCCCTATAAATCATAGGTGAAAAAAAAGTGAAGTCAACAAAAAAATCAGTTTTGAGTGCTCTTTCATAGCGCAAAATCCATTTCAGACCATTTTAGGACTTTTAAAGTTTTTGAAAAATTTTTCTCAAAAATTTAAATTTTTTACATGTTTCGACCACTATAATTCATAGGTGAAAAAAAAGTGGAGTCAACAAAAAAATCAGTTTTGAGTGCTCTTTCATAGCGCAAAATCCATTTCAGACCATTTTAGGACTTTTAAAATTTTTGAAAAATTTTTCTCAAAATTTAAATTTTTTACATGTTTCGACCCCTATAAATCATAGGTGAAAAAAAAGTGAAGTCAACAAAAAAATCACTTTTGAGTGCTCTTTCATAGCGCAAAATCCATTTCAGACCACTTTAGGACTCCAAAAAATTTCGAAAATTTTTTTCAAAAAATTCGAAATTTTTACATGTTTCGTTCCCTATACTACTTAGGTGAAAAAAATGAAGTCAACAAAAAATCATTTTTGAGTGCTCTTTCATAGTGCACAATCCATTTCAGACCATTTTAGGACTCCCAAAAATTTTTTGATAAAAATATACATAGTTACATATGTATATAAAAAAAACAAAGCCAACCTTTCCACATCATACTGAACATTTGCAAAAGTATTGTTAACAAAAACTGCTTCTGACTACTCTTTGAGTTATTTCAGACTACTTCAGAAACTGAGTTTTTCCGGTCCTACTTGGTTGAACAAATGAAGTCAACAAAAAAATCAGTTTTGAGTGCTCTTTCATAGCGCAAAATCCAATTCAGACCATTTTAGGACTTTTAAAATTTTTTAAAAATTTTTCTCAAAAATTTGAATTTTTTACATGTTTCGACCCCTATAATTCATAGGTGGAAAAAAAGTGAAGTCAACAAAAAATCACTTTTGAGTGCTCTTTCATAGCGCAAAATCCATTTCAGACCATTTTAGGACTTTTAAAATTTTTGAAAAATTTTTCTCAAAAATTTCAATTTTTTACATGTTTGGACCCCTATAATTCATAGGTGAAAAAAAGTGAAGTCAACAAAAAAATCAGTTTTGAGTGCTCTTTCATAGCGCAAAATCCATTTCAGACCATTTCAGGACTTTTAAATTTTTTGAAAAATTTTTCTCAAAAATTTAAATTTTTTACATGTTTCGACCCCTATAATTCATAGGTGAAAAAAAGTGAAGTCAACAAAAAATCACTTTTGAGTGCTCTGTCATAGCGCAAAATCCATTTCAGACCACTTTAGGACTCCAAAAAATTTCGAAAATTTTTTTCAAAAAATTCGAAATTTTTACATGTTTCGACCCCTATACTACTTAGGTGAAAAAAATGAAGTCAACAAAAAATCACTTTTGAGTGCTCTTTCTTAGTGCAAAATCCATTTCAGACAATATTAGGACTTTTAAAATTTTTGAAAAATTTTTCTCAAAAATTTAAATTTTTTACATGTTTCGACCCCTATAATTCATAGGTGAAAAAAAAGTGGAGTCAACAAAAAAATCAGTTTTGAGTGCTCTTTCATAGCGCAAAATCCATTTCAGACCATTTTAGGACTTTTAAAACTTTTGAAAAATTTTTCTCAAAATTTAAATTTTTTACATGTTTCGACCCCTATAATTCATAGGTGAAAAAAAAGTGAAGTCAACAAAAAAATCAGTTTTGAGTGCTCTTTCATAGCGCAAAATCCATTTCAGACCATTTTAGGACTTTTAAAATTTTTGAAAAATTTTTCTCAAAAATTTAAATTTTTTACATGTTTCGACCACTATAATTCATAGGTGAAAAAAAGTGAAGTCAACAAAAAAATCACTTTTGAGTGCTCTTTCATAGCGCAAAATCCATTTCAGACCACTTTAGGACTCCAAAAAATTTCGAAAATTTTTTTCAAAAAATTCGAAATTTTTACATGTTTCGTTCCCTATACTACTTAGGTGAAAAAAATGAAGTCAACAAAAAATCATTTTTGAGTGCTCTTTCATAGTGCACAATCCATTTCAGACCATTTTAGGACTCCCAAAAATTTTTTGATAAAAATATACATAGTTACATATGTATATAAAAAAAACAAAGCCAACCTTTCCACATCATACTGAACATTTGCAAAAGTATTGTTAACAAAAACTGCTTCTGACTACTCTTTGAGTTATTTCAGACTACTTCAGAAACTGAGTTTTTCCGGTCCTACTTGGTTGAACAAATGAAGTCAACAAAAAAATCAGTTTTGAGTGCTCTTTCATAGCGCAAAATCCAATTCAGACCATTTTAGGACTTTTAAAATTTTTTAAAAATTTTTCTCAAAAATTTGAATTTTTTACGTTTCGACCCCTATAATTCATAGGTGGAAAAAAAGTGAAGTCAACAAAAAATCACTTTTGAGTGCTCTTTCATAGCGCAAAATCCATTTCAGACCATTTTAGGACTTTTAAAATTTTTGAAAAATTTTTCTCAAAAATTTCAATTTTTTACATGTTTGGACCCCTATAATTCATAGGTGAAAAAAAGTGAAGTCAACAAAAAAATCAGTTTTGAGTGCTCTTTCATAGCGCAAAATCCATTTCAGACCATTTCAGGACTTTTAAATTTTTTGAAAAATTTTTCTCAAAAATTTAAATTTTTTACATGTTTCGACCCCTATAATTCATAGGTGAAAAAAAGTGAAGTCAACAAAAAATCACTTTTGAGTGCTCTTTCATAGCGCAAAATCCATTTCAGACCACTTTAGGACTCCAAAAAATTTCGAAAATTTTTTTCAAAAAATTCGAAATTTTTACATGTTTCGACCCCTATACTACTTAGGTGAAAAAAATGAAGTCAACAAAAAATCACTTTTGAGTGCTCTTTCTTAGTGCAAAATCCATTTCAGACAATATTAGGACTTTTAAAATTTTTGAAAAATTTTTCTCAAAAATTTAAATTTTTTACATGTTTCGACCCCTATAATTCATAGGTGAAAAAAAAGTGGAGTCAACAAAAAAATCAGTTTTGAGTGCTCTTTCATAGCGCAAAATCCATTTCAGACCATTTTAGGACTTTTAAAACTTTTGAAAAATTTTTCTCAAAATTTAAATTTTTTACATGTTTCGACCCCTATAATTCATAGGTGAAAAAAAAGTGAAGTCAACAAAAAAATCAGTTTTGAGTGCTCTTTCATAGCGCAAAATCCATTTCAGACCATTTTAGGACTTTTAAAATTTTTGAAAAATTTTTCTCAAAAATTTAAATTTTTTACATGTTTCGACCACTATAATTCATAGGTGAAAAAAAGTGAAGTCAACAAAAAAATCACTTTTGAGTGCTCTTTCATAGCGCAAAATCCATTTCAGACCACTTTAGGACTCCAAAAAATTTCGAAAATTTTTTTCAAAAAATTCGAAATTTTTACATGTTTCGACCCCTATACTACTTAGGTGAAAAAAATGAAGTCAACAAAAAATCACTTTTGAGTGCTCTTTCATAGTGCAAAATCCATTTCAGACAATATTAGGACTTTTAAAATTTTTGAAAAATTTTTCTCAAAAATTTAAATTTTTTACATGTTTCGACCCCTATAATTCATAGGTGAAAAAAAAGTGAAGTCAACAAAAAAATCAGTTTTGAGTGCTCTTTCATAGCGCAAAATCCATTTCAGACCATTTTAGGACTTTTAAAATTTTTGAAAAATTTTTCTCAAAATTTAAATTTTTTACATGTTTCGACCCCTATAATTCATAGGTGAAAAAAAAGTGAAGTCAACAAAAAAATCAGTTTTGAGTGCTCTTTCATAGCGCAAAATCCATTTCAGACCATTTTAGGACTTTTAAAATTTTTGAAAAATTTTTCTCAAAAATTTAAATTTTTTACATGTTTCGACCACTATAATTCATAGGTGAAAAAAAGTGAAGTCAACAAAAAATCACTTTTGAGTGCTCTTTCATAGCGCAAAATCCATTTCAGACCATTTTAGGACTCCAAAAAATTTCGAAAATTTTTTTCAAAAAATTCGAAATTTTTACATGTTTCGACCCCTATACTACTTAGGTGAAAAAAATGAAGTCAACAAAAAATCACTTTTGAGTGCTCTTTCGTAGCGCAAAATCCATTTCAGACCACTTTAGGACTCCAAAAAATTTCGAAAATTTTTTTCAAAAAATTCGAAATTTTTACATGTTTCGACCCCTATACTACTTAGGTGAAAAAAATGAAGTCGACAAAAAATCACTTTTGAGTGCTCTTTCATAGTGCAAAATCCATTTCAGACAATATTAGGACTTTTAAAATTTTTGAAAAATTTTTCTCAAAAATTTAAATTTTTTACATGTTTCGACCCCTATAATTCATAGGTGAAAAAAAAGTGGAGTCAACAAAAAAATCAGTTTTGAGTGCTCTTTCATAGCGCAAAATCCATTTCAGACCATTTTAGGACTTTTAAAATTTTTGAAAAATTTTTCTCAAAATTTAAATTTTTTACATGTTTCGACCCCTATAAATCATAGGTGAAAAAAAAGTGAAGTCAACAAAAAAATCAGTTTTGAGTGCTCTTTCATAGCGCAAAATCCATTTCAGACCATTTTAGGACTTTTAAAGTTTTTGAAAAATTTTTCTCAAAAATTTAAATTTTTTACATGTTTCGACCACTATAATTCATAGGTGAAAAAAAAGTGGAGTCAACAAAAAAATCAGTTTTGAGTGCTCTTTCATAGCGCAAAATCCATTTCAGACCATTTTAGGACTTTTAAAATTTTTGAAAAATTTTTCTCAAAATTTAAATTTTTTACATGTTTCGACCCCTATAAATCATAGGTGAAAAAAAAGTGAAGTCAACAAAAAAATCACTTTTGAGTGCTCTTTCATAGCGCAAAATCCATTTCAGACCACTTTAGGACTCCAAAAAATTTCGAAAATTTTTTTCAAAAAATTCGAAATTTTTACATGTTTCGTTCCCTATACTACTTAGGTGAAAAAAATGAAGTCAACAAAAAATCATTTTTGAGTGCTCTTTCATAGTGCACAATCCATTTCAGACCATTTTAGGACTCCCAAAAATTTCGAAAATTTTTTTCAAAAAATTCGAAATTTTTACATGTTTCGACCCCTATACTACTTAGGTGAAAAAAATGAAGTCAACAAAAAATCACTTTTGAGTGCTCTTTCATAGCGCAAAATCCATTTCAGACCACTTTAGGACTCCAAAAAATTTCGAAAATTTTTTTCAAAAAATTCGAAATTTTTACTTGTTTCGACCCCTATACTACTTAGGTGAAAAAAATGAAGTCGACAAAAAATCACTTTTGAGTGCTCTTTCATAGTGCAAAATTCATTTCAGACAATATTAGGACTTTTAAAATTTTTGAAAAATTTTTCTCAAAAATTTAAATTTTTTACATGTTTCGACCCCTATAATTCATAGGTGAAAAAAAAGTGAAGTCAACAAAAAAATCAGTTTTGAGTGCTCTTTCATAGCGCAAAATCCATTTCAGACCATTTTAGGACTTTTAAAATTTTTGAAAAATTTTTCTCAAAAATTTAAATTTTTTACATGTTTCGACCACTATAATTCATAGGTGAAAAAAAGTGAAGTCAACAAAAAAATCACTTTTGAGTGCTCTTTCATAGCGCAAAATCCATTTCAGACCACTTTAGGACTCCAAAAAATTTCGAAAATTTTTTTCAAAAAATTCGAAATTTTTACATGTTTCGACCCCTATACTACTTAGGTGAAAAAAATGAAGTCAACAAAAAATCACTTTTGAGTGCTCTTTCATAGTGCAAAATCCATTTCAGACAATATTAGGACTTTTAAAATTTTTGAAAAATTTTTCTCAAAAATTTAAATTTTTTACATGTTTCGACCCCTATAATTCATAGGTGAAAAAAAAGTGAAGTCAACAAAAAAATCAGTTTTGAGTGCTCTTTCATAGCGCAAAATCCATTTCAGACCATTTTAGGACTTTTAAAATTTTTGAAAAATTTTTCTCAAAATTTAAATTTTTTACATGTTTCGACCCCTATAATTCATAGGTGAAAAAAAGTGAAGTCAACAAAAAAATCAGTTTTGAGTGCTCTTTCATAGCGCAAAATCCATTTCAGACCATTTTAGGACTTTTAAAATTTTTGAAAAATTTTTCTCAAAAATTTAAATTTTTTACATGTTTCGACCACTATAATTCATAGGTGAAAAAAAGTGAAGTCAACAAAAAATCACTTTTGAGTGCTCTTTCATAGCGCAAAATCCATTTCAGACCATTTTAGGACTCCAAAAAATTTCGAAAATTTTTTTCAAAAAATTCGAAATTTTTACATGTTTCGACCCCTATACTACTTAGGTGAAAAAAATGAAGTCAACAAAAAATCACTTTTGAGTGCTCTTTCATAGCGCAAAATCCATTTCAGACAATTTTAGGACTTTGAAAAACTCTGAAAAATTTTCGAAAAATTTTTCAGAGTTTTCCGAGTTTTTAAAAAAATCATGTTATGATATTCTATGAGTTTAGGATCTATTCAGTTATTCTCTAGTGAATATTGGAACAGCCGTAAGTTGCCCATTGATTGTAGGGTGGTGGGTTCGAACACCACCCCTACAAGAAATTTTACCTCTGAAAAAGTGATTTTCTCTAAGTCAAATCAAGTTTTTTTGGTTAAGTTTTGTCAGCGTGGGTGAGAATGCACCCAGGCTGGCAAAACTTAGCCAAAAAATTTGATTTGACATAGAGAAAATCACTTTTTCAGAGGTAAAATTTCTTGTAGGGGGGGTCCGAACCCCCCCCCCCCCCCTACAAGCACTAGGCAACTTACTATACTACTAACATGGCCTAATGAATTCACAATGATAGCATTCTCATAATCATAAATCTTGCTGTATAGATTAAGGTACCTTATTCGCAAAAATAATACAGATTTATCTCCTGATTTTTAATGAAAGTTCACGTTTAGCTTCGTACAGCAATGATCCACGACAAATCCAATGAAAGATAGAACTTTTTTTCGTTTACTATAATCATATGTTATATTGATAATTGGCAAAACACTGGTATCAGATTTAATCTGTATCCGGACAAAAAAGTCCGAGACAAAACAGTCCCAAATTGCAAAATATTCCCAAACAAAATAGTACCAAGAAAACAGACAAAACTGTCCCAAATAAAATACTCTCAAATAAAATTCTGAAGCAATCGTAATTATAACCTGCAAACAATTAACATACATAATCTATGAGTTAAGCCTCCGACCGAATGCATTCTTTTTAACTGATATGAATTACCATTAAAATAAAAATTTGCTTCAAAATACATTATTTGGCAAAACTATGTTGTAATCAGCTTAATATTTGTTCGAAAAAATACAAACATATGATTAATCTAAGGGGTTTCTTCTTTAATTGATATGCATATGTTTTACTCTTTATTTATTTCAAACTATTTTGGGTGTGGGAATGTTTTGTCTGTTCACGACGATCAATCATGACGATTGGTTTCAGCGACTCATTGAAAGTTTTGTAGTCCTGAGTGGATTATGTTTGGATAAATTGTAGGAACTCTGCCAGTATCTTACAAGTTCTTAAATGAAAATGCATCGCCCTGCGATTATTTCTGCCAAAAACTTATATTCATCGAAATTAACCAATGAGTTTTTTTGGCAGATTGATCTTTCTGCGTAAAATAAACTCAAATATTATATCACATCATTATATTTTTTGTCAAATTTTAAAACTTCCAACTAAAACTTGTTATCTTCTATTGTGATGAAGAACCAGACTGATTCGAAAAAAGGTACTACCTGTAGCATAAAGTCATCGGGTGAAAAAACTTAGAATCAAATACCCTGATTGCAAGAAATAAGTTTAAAGTAGGGCAACTGGTAAACAAAGTATAATGCAAATAAACTAGACTTAGAAAATTCTTTTTTTTTCATGTTTGTTTTTAAAATTTTTCTGATAAAAACAAAAGTTGGAATTGAGCAGTCACTTTATCTGGCAGAAATTTACAAACCTGGTTGGTATACACTTCAATAGCTTTCTTTGATTTCTTGCAAAACTGCTATAGTAGGAACGGAAGCATATATATTGATTTGACTACCCGTCTTCACCGAACGGTTATCTTGCAAGATTCCTGGAGAATCGTGCAGGACGACTTATCACATAACCATCCGTCTCGCAAGAGTCGTGCTTGATAGCCATTGATCTTGCAAACTTAAGCATAATTCGGACAAAAGGGCCCCTCATGAGACGAAAATGTTGTCTCTGACCAGTTTGTTCATTATGGCAAGAATTTTGAGCCAATAAAACATCAATTTTGTACATTCTGCAAAAGATAAAAATGAAATAAGTAACCAGAATGTAAATATATTGCTTTGAAAATTTTTTACTGAAGAAAAACTGTAATCAAAAGGTGTTAACAAATAGCAATTATGAAATAATAGAGAGCTATATCAGACAAATTTAATTGAAAAAGGTTATTGTGGAAAAAATATCACCAAAAAAATTAGAAAACCGGTGCATAATTTTTGAGGAGTCGTCGTTTTTGTATTTTTTTAAATTGTCGCAACTTAAGTTTTTTTGTAACAAAATATGTATCTATGGTAATTTTATTTCAAAACGTCTCTTTAAACACATGCATATATATATATATATATATATATATATATATATATATATATATAAAATTTCTGCTCGAAATGATAGATAGCCGTTCTCTAAAAACCGGTGAAGGTTGAGCTGGACCGAAACAAACTTGCGAAAATCAAAAAAGATAACCAAATGTATTTACAAGATCTTAAAAGATAACCATTTTTTGCAAGAATTATGCAGGATAAATATCTTGTCTCGGCTAGTGTATACACTTACCTTTACTCAAAAACGTTATTCAATTTCTAACAAATTTTGAATTGACTAACTTGAATTGACAAATAATTATAGTTATTTTTCAATAACAACCGCGTGACCATTTGGCGGTGCGCAGTTCATCACGCTGTTTTGGAGCGCTCAATTGACATTTAAAACTCTACAAGAAATCAAATATGCGACCAAAAAACTGGTGAAAACTTTGATAGCGTCAATGTGTATTCTGAAGTCGACGCATAATTGTAAAATGAAATCAACACTTATTGTTTTTAACTCAAGTCAATGGTCCAAATGTTTTTGGTACTTTCATTCGTTTTTACTGTTGAAATACTATATTTTAGCTGAAAAAGAAATCAAAAATTTGCTTTCATTAAAACCGATGATAAAATTATTAACTAATTAGTAAAAGTAAAAAAAAGATTAAGAAAATCATTGATGTATAAAATTCTACGTTAATTTTTAAGGCAAACTTCAGTGGCGAATAACGGATTGATTCAATCCTAGATTAACCGTTACACTGCCAAGGATTTCACTGAGCAAAAGCTGTTCTTTTTCCTCATTAAAAACAGCTGTTTCCTTGTTAAAAGTAGATAGAGAACAAGGAAAGCATTGGTGAATCTTAACATTTTTAAGTGTATCGAAAAAAGGTGCTATTACAAAACATAAGCAGTCCACGATGATCATACTTTATATACTTATTGACACTATTAAAAAAATTGAGTAAAACTACTGTAAAAAAAGGATTGTATTCGAAGAAAGCTTTTGAGCGTTACTCAATTAATTTACTCTTGCATACTGGGCAACAAAAATAAGATCAATATGTTTTCTGGGAGCAAATAAAAAAGAACAAAAAAGTAGGGTTGTCATTTGGGCCATATAGTGAGACTCAACTACAGAAAATTTTCTGACCAAACCAGAAAAAGCTCAAAATAAATGGGGATGACCAAAAACCTTCGAAAACTCTTTGCCAAAAAGCAATTGGTAATCTTAAAAACTTAAAAACTCAATGAAACCAGAAATCAAATTGCCCGCTTGAACAGAACTTCATCCAAAACTTTCTCAATCTACGTTAAATTTAAGATAGATTTTAGGAAGGGGGCTTATTCATGATATCAGGTACCTTGCTACTTTGGCATAAGAAATTACAACACAAAACCACTCAAATCTTATTTGGCGTTACGGACAAACAGACCATTGAGTTTTTATAATTGAAAAAAAAAGTTTTTAAAACAGCATGATCAGGTTGACACTATTGTTTTTCAAAGTTATGGAGCTAATGTTGGCAATATTTGATGTTTCCTAAAACCTATATCGACTGAAAAAAAATTCTGATCATCACGGGAAAAAAGTGATTTTGACAGAATAAAATTGTGACATCCCTTTGAGCAGAAGTTTGAATTGAGAAATCAGTTTTTGAAAGTTACGTTTTTAATTATTGTGTAGTGCAAAAATTCAAAGTTTGTATGTTATATTTCTCGCTTTTTCATTGCATTTGCTTTGCTCTGAATTAGAGAGAACTGCCATACATTTTGTGTTCTCATTCACATTATAACGTTTCAATTACTTTGTTGATTCCAAAACTTTTCCTGAGCTTGGTTGTGCGCGGTAACTGATTGCTTAAAACATAATTTTCAAAAAAAAATCCGAGATTTCTATACTGTTCAATTTTTGGGTTTCTTTTTGTTGTCATGACTAAGTAGTATTTTTATAATGAGGACTTATTGATGTTAAGATGAAGAGAAAATGATGATTTACAGTTGTTGCAGGTAACATCTGTGTCAATTGTAGTGCCTTAACCAATGTCATGTTGTAAAACTGTTTGATGTTTTGGCTTATTTATGAATTTGTTTTTTGTGGGCCCGTTACTTAGTGTCATGTGGTGTTGATATTTGGTGCTGATATTTGATCCGTTGCTATTTGTTGTAATCCTAAGTATGTTGTGAATTTTGAAATTATCTGTCTTCAAAAATAAATTTGGGTTTTTGAGCTTTGTCATTTTTAAATAATTTTTTGCCGATTTGTAGCTCACTCTCTGTAAACACAGGTCACAACCCGTTCCCAGTGAGCTATAGTTTATGACAGTTTTAGCTTCAAACAATTGTTTCTCGGCTTTGTCACAATTGTTACAAAGAGATTTCATAAAATGTTAGATTTTTTAAAAAAGTTTTTCAAAAGATTTTTGGTTTGTTTTTAAATTGTAACAAAAACTGTTGGTCCCATTGGCTTTGAAATTTTTCACCATCAAACATTTCATAATAAAATGTGTCAATTACTTCCTATGTAGATATAAATGAACACTCTATTGGTTTCAGTTGATACCTAATGACAATAGTAACTGAAAATATTTGTTTTCAAAAATGGAAAATTATTTTGAACTTTTCTATTTGCTCTCTTTTGTCTACCTGCTGACCAGTCGCATTGGAGACAGTTCCCATTTCTTTTTAATGAAGTGCTGGTTCAATTGTGTTGGTTTCAAATGATGTGAGTTTGATTTTATTATGATTTTTTTTATTATAGATCCGGTTATTATTTTTATTTTGAGATTTTATTATAGTTTTGGTCGTAAATAATGTTTGTTGTCTGATCTTTTTTTTTCTTTCTAGTAGTACTATTATCAACAACTTTCATTGGCCCTGTAGCGTGGCATTATTGTATTTCATTGGTTTTTTATTGGACGATGTGTATGTTTTTGAGAGTTTTCCATCTCTTCATCATTTGGTAGCCAACTAAGTCAAGAATATGAACGGATGGGGTCGGAATATTATATGCGTAGACACGTTACCGAGCCTCCTTTTTCGTTTTTACTGTTGAAATATTACATTTTAGCTGAAAAAAATAAAAAACTTGCATCCAGTAAAACCGATGTTAAAATTAATAGATAATTAATAAAAGCAAAAAAAAGAAAATCATTGGTGTTTGAAGATCGTCGTTAATTTTTTAAAGCAATTTTCAGGGGCGAATAACGGATTGATTCAATTCTAGATTAACAGTTACACTGCCAAGGAGTTCACTGAGCAAAAGCTGTTCTTTTTTCCACATTAAAAACAGCTGTGTTTCCTTGTTTTAAAATAGATTGAGAAGAAAGATAATATTGGATAATCTTAACAACTTTAGGTGTATCGAAAAAATTGCTACTGCAAAACATAAGCAATCCACAAAGATCATAGATTTTATACTCATTAGCGCTATTAAACAACTTGAGTCAAACTACTGTAAAAAAGGATTATATTCGGAGAAAGTTTTTAAGCGTTATTCAATTAATTTACTCTTGCATGCTGGGCAACAAAAATAAGATCAATATGTTTTCTGGGAGCAAATAAAAAAGAACTACAAGTAGGGATGTCATATTGTGCCATATATTGAGACATAACTAGAGAGATTTTTTTGACCAAACCAGAAAAAACTCGAAATAAATGGGGATGACCAATAACCTTCGAAAACTCTTCGCCAAAAAAACAATTGGTAATCTTAAAACCTCAAAGGCTCCATGAAGCCAGAAATCAAATTACCCAATTGAACAGAAACTTCTTCCAAAGCGTTCTTTATCTACCTTAAATTTAAGATGAGTTTCAGTACGGGGCTTATTCATGATATCACGTAACTTGCTACTTTGGCATAAGAAATTACAACACAAAACAACTCAAATCTTAGTTGACATTACGGACAGAAAGAGATCATGGAGAATTTTTAATTAAAAACAACCGACTAACGTCGGGCCAACTGCTCTCAAGCGACCAACGAGCGGTTGGCTCCCTCAGTAGCTAGCCACGGATTAGCGAGGCTGGCTTTAGTTTGATACGGCTCTGCAATTTTTATTTTTCTTGCCTTGTTAGTAAATAAATCAAATAAAAAATGGTATTTTAAAAACTTTCGAAATATTGCAAAAATTAAAAAAAGCTTCAAGATTTTTCAGTAAAACTGTTCAAAACTTTTTTTTGTCTTTGAAGTTTTGTCAAGTTAAATAAATTCACTGGCTCATAAAGATCCATAAAATTGGAACATGATATTAATTTTCACATAGTAAGAAAAAAAAATACACTTTATCAAGAAATTGCTAAGGTTTTAGCATTACAATATTGTAAACATATCATTAGCTCTAGAAACTATGTGACAGCTTATTATCAAACCTTGGAGGAGGTCTCTAGGACCCTAGTGGTAGAAAAATTAATAAAAATTTCGAAAAGATTCAAAGAACTTAAAAAAATTGCAATTATTTTTTATAACTGCAGATATTGATCTCTTGAAATAAACTCCATTAGACCTAGAAGCTATGCAGTAAACTACAATCAAATCCTAGAGGAGGTTATGTGGCTCTCGAGACTGGAGAAACCTAAAAAAAATGACAAAAATTGCAAGTTGCCTAATGAAACTGCTAAAATTTGTTATAATAAAAACTGAAAACTAATCAATGGCCAGAAAACATTATCCAATAACTTATTATCAAATCCTAACGGAGATTTCCTGTTCGGCTGAAAAACTGAATAATGACAATAAATGTGAAAAAAATATAAGTTTTGCAAAAAAAGAGCTAAAATTCGTGTTGTTGAAAAACATTCAATGTTGTTTAGAAATTATACAGTAACTTATTATAAAACCCTGGAGGATGTTCGTTGGCTCTTAATGCTGGAGAAACCTAAAAACCGACAAAAACTTTTAAAAAACGTGAAGAAAATGAAAGTTTTATAAAAAAAAATTGCTAAAGTTTTTCATTTTAAAAAATTGAAAGCTATTCCATGGCAAAAAAACTTTTTCAGTATCTAATTATCAAACGTTTAAGGACGTTTTTGAGCCCAAGCGTCTGGAAAAAAATGAAAACGAAAAAGAAAAGTCCAAAAAATTGAAAAATTCGTGATGTTAAAACGTTGAAATCTTTCCACTACCACTAGAAACTATGCAGATAACTTTTTATAAAACCCTAGATGAGGTTCCTTGACACTTAGGGCTGAAAGAACTCAAAAAATGACTATGACTCAAAAATTGAAAATTAGTATAAAATTGCGTGTTTTTAGCAATCGCTTGTTCGTTAGTAGCCACAGGGGGGTGGGGGGAGTTGATGGAGAGGAGGGGGCTGGTGTTCGCAACAGTGGGGGTGGGGTGGGGGGGCAAAAGCGCGAAGCGCGGTGGGGGGGGAATAGTGGCGGGGTCAACAGTGGGGGGTGTTCAACCTCTAAGAACCGCCTTTCACACCATAAGTATGTCTCCAAAACAGTTTGAGCTGAAACAGAGCTGAAAGGCTCAAAGAGCACTCAATGCCCTGGGCGCTACCTGTTTATTCTGTTTTTGATGACGAAAAGTCAAAAGCGTCAGAGGAAAAATCGGTCAAGTGAAAAATCGCATAAAAAAGGCCGACAGGACTAATATAATTGCTACAGTTTGTTTGAGAGCAATTAAAATAAGGTTTTGTAAACATTATGGTTAGGCTGACACTGTAGCATTTCAAGGTTATGAGAGCTGATGTTGGCAATATTTGCTGTTTCCTAAAATTTAATTTGACTGAAAAACAAAAACATTTCTGAATTGTACGGGAAAATAGTGATTTTGACAGAATAAAATTTTGACATCCCTTTGAGCAGAAGTTTGAATTGAGAAATCAATTTAAAGTTACGTTTTCATTTATTGTATAGTGCAAAAATTCAATGTTTGTATGTTATCACCCTTATATTCCTCGCTTTTTCGATGCTTTTGCTTTGCTCCCATTTACAGAGAATTCCCATACATTTTTTGTTTTCATTCATATTATAAAGTTTTATGTCGTATGGCCCCCATGGCAGTCAACATCTTACGCATTTCAAAAAACATTGATTACGGGACCAAATATTTTCCTACTACCGCATTGCGGCTCCTAAAAATTTTTTTTCTATTTGGAAGGCAATGAATTTCAAAACTATGAATTAATCCTTCTTTTGCTTCGAAAGATCAACTTCAATTTTTTTGTGAGCAAAAATGATGTGCAGTCGAAACATTATTCACGCATGCTCATTAACCAACCCCCCCCCCCTTATATTTCAGACAAAAACTGCAGACCCAACTGCTCGTGAAATCATCAACGATCAACATATTTTCGTTTTTAATAGAGTTTTTAAAAGCTCTATAAGTGGTATAATGTTTAGGATAATGAATTCAAACTTTGATATGGTTTTGGCTAAATTCAAATTTTTACAAATGAGGACAGAATATTCTACCGGGAATTTGATCGTGCACTCTATAAGTCAATTTCATCAGCTCCTTTTTGTCATTATAAGAGAAAAAATGAGAAATTTTCCTTGTGGGTTGCTAAGTTAAGGCAACAAGTACGCTAGGGCAAATATATATAGACAAGTCTGCGTTTAATAAACTTTGTTTTCACTGAGTAAGCATTTTGCCACGGGCAGGTCCGTGACTCAACTATAGTCTAATTGACTCAGTTCAGGTGGCTTGTGGTTTTAGAAACTTGATTAATTTTTACCCTTGATTCGGCGAAACTTGAAAATGAGCCCAAAAATTGAAAATAAGGCAATTATAAGAAACAGATTTTGTTTTAGTATAAAGCATTCGTTTTTCTAGGTTAGAGTTAAGCTATTTCATGGCTGACTGACTTAAATTCTTATTATAGAGCAAAGTTTCCTAATGAAATAAAAGCGTTCAATGTTTTCATTCCTTCATTTTGATTGCGCAATTTAAGACAAAAACTTGGTGTTCGTTTTCTACAACGGGAAATAGTACCTCACAATTCCTGCGGAGCTAAAACTAACAGCTTAAACCATATAATGGAACAAAACTTAACAGGACTTCTAAAGCGAGAACAGCGCTTAAAAGTAAACTCTTATCAGTTGGAAAGCAAAAGTTGGTCGTGAACGAAATCAGAGAAAACTTAGGAAAACCCACTTATGAAATTCCCTGTTAAAATGTGGAGTACGCTTACATTGTAAATAGTGGACAGTTTATTTGTAATTTTGGGCGCGAGAGCAAGTTGAAGCCAAATATTATTCACAAAGGTCTGCTAGACAGGTTCGATTTGGGAGCGTTCGAGTGTTTTGATCAAATTTGGGGGCAGAAATTGGGTATTCATTTGAGTTGGAATTCTTCACCAGTTGGGTTGTTGGTTCTTTTTGACACTGCAGGGCTCTGCCAAGAACAGGTAATGATTTATTGCCTAATTGCTACCCAAAATTATGGCTCTCATAAACATTAAACTAAACTAGTTTGTTGGCCTTTAAAAATTTGTTGAAGTTTTCTTCTTTTGTCACTGTTAAAATTTTAGTAC
>NC_134469.1:83223378-83243378 GCF_964194025.1 Convolutriloba macropyga
AAAAAAAACACTGTTTCAGAAAGTTTTATCAAATTTTAAGCAATTTAACAAAAAAGTGATCTAAAATAACGGCAAATGTGAACAAAAGCAACCTAAACAACCTAAATCGGTCTACTACTCACAAATTTTTATACCTCGATTTTTACCTAGAAAAAACGAAACTGAAAAAAATCTTGTTAATTCTGCGTTCTACGCTTGGCAAGCTTTCTAATTAATGACAACAAATTTTAGTTGAAGAAATACCCTTTTGAGTATATGGTTCCTCTCTACCACAAAAGAGGGGTCGGGACAAAAAATTCAGTTCTGTGTTTATTTTGAAAGATACACTGATTCAGTTCTGAATTCAATTGCGGCTCATGAAAAATTTTGATAATGGTGCTTGAGTAAAATTAAAATTTTCATTTCTGCATTTCTTTTTGCACTTTAAGAGGTAACTGTTTTAAGGGTCAGATCATTAGGTACACAGCGTACCAATTTAAAATTTTTTATCCGAGATTTCTTTCTGAAAATTATAATCTTCGAGCAACACTGTGAACTGTTTTTGACTTTTTTTCTCTTGTTGATCGTTAAGTTCTACTCAAGTAAATTTTATTTCTAGTGCGCGACATTTATGGCTCTTACAACCGTTAATTTGAATTCTACAAAGCAAAAGCGTTACTTTTTACGATTCCTCGATGACTATCATCCAAACAAATTAAGAGCACTTAATCGAATAAAAAGAATTTGTTGTGGTCATTTTTAGCGCCGACGGCAAACAAAAAACGAACAGAGAAAGAAAAATGTTTTTGTCCTGTTTTGAAACACGCGTTGATAAAATGTAATGCGCTTTTGAAATAGCTGCTTCAACTACCTCTTCGGCCGATATTTTATACCAAATATTCACAATCTATCTATCTATCTCACCTGCTTGATTGAAACGGCACTTTTATTCAGATCAAATCCATCAGCTATTTATTAGATTCTTCTTTTCTCCGTTTTGGAAGGACAGTAAATGAATCAGTTAGCATAAAGTGAGAGTGACCGAATATATATAATATATATATATATATATATATATATTATATCAATGTATATATATATAATATATATATATATATATATATACATTATAATTATATATAAATATAAATTAAGAAGCTATTATTGCCAATTTACAGGCACGGTTTTGGTTTCGTACAGTGAACAAATAGTTACCGAAACACATTTTCAAGTTATTTTTTATTAAACAATTTGTTCTAATTTAACTTGTTGTGTTTTCAATTATTTCCGCGGAGCATTCTGTTAATTGTGCCTTTATGTTTTCTAAATTGAAAATGATGGCAGTTTTGATCATACCTGTTTGCTGTTTCTGTTCTTCGCGCCGGTCAAATTTGATTTATTAAAACAGAAATCTGTCAAAATGAAAACAATATTTTTCTTTCTCTGGTGAGGCGGTCCATTTATTCTATTATGGTCTGTTCTATTCAATTCAAACCTAATATCTCAAAATAGAAAATTCAGCATTGGTATGTATGCTATGGAAAAGAGGAAAAGTTGTTCCTACTCCTTTTCAAATTTCTTCCCCGTAGATTAAAGCAGAGATATTACGCGTGTTCTTAATTGTGTGTTTTGACGTGCGTTTCTTTATTTTCTATTTTCTTTCAAAATACCTTGTTTTTGTCTTCAGTATTAATTCTCAACAGCTATTGTAAATTGGCTTTGACAACCAAATTCACACAAGCCTATCTTGCCCATAACCCGATTCAATTGTTTCCCAGTCCTCTAAAAGCTTTCACAGATCACGACTCCAAATTCTATCCTCAAAAATTCTTCAGTCGCTTTTTCGGTTGACTTTTATTACTTTTGACTTTCCCTCTACCGCTATTAAGAATTACGTTATAATATGCTAAGCCTTTAGTCTTGTTTTATTTGAAACTTATTGTATTTTTGAGGTTTTTTTTGTTAATTTCTTACAAAAATAAGATCAGAATATAAAAGGAGCCTTTTTCCTGTCAATTAGCTAATTTACAGCAGTCGATTTAAACAAAAAAGCGTTTGAACAAAAAAGCGGGGAAAAGGAAACGTCGATGCTTGGATGGTTGCAGATTTTTCCCGTTTTTAAGCAATCTTAAGCGGTTATTTGCAAACGTTTTTTTCCCACTTTTATTCTCATTAAATGGTTTTTTTGCTTGTAGCTTACAGCAGCAAATATTTCCAGTTCACTCGATTAGTATTCAAAGTTACAGTTCATCGGAAATTTATTTCTCTTTTGAAGAACACATAAACAGATAAAGTTTGCTTTAATCGCTTACCAAAAAATTTTGGAAAACTTTTAATTAGAGATATTTATCAACTCAAAATTGGGCGTGAAATAATTACAGCGAGTACTTTGCCTACCAGATTTTTGTATTATTACGCAGAAAAAACTGTTGTCGACGTATATATACTTGTAAAAGTTGTCACCTGGAAATAAAGTATTCATATTATTTCCAAAGGTAAAGAAATAGCCAAAAAATAGAAATAATTTTTCCATTCATACTTATTATTGATTTTCATCCATGCATGAAAAGTGTATACATAGACTGGTCTTGATATGTACAGGCCGCCTCTTTTAAGTTCAAAGTGGGAAATGGAGTAAGCGTATATCGTTCTTATTTCCATTGCCGTTTTATAGCCGTATCGCTGGAAACAATTATACTCTGGCTCCGCCCCTTTGAATAAAAAATCCCCTCCTGTGAATATTTATTATTGAGACGCTTTGTTGATTCTACTATTCGTGGCTATTATAACTGTATTTCATACTTCTGTTGATAAGAAGAGAGAAAAATAGGAGTATTGTTTTCGGTTTATCCTTTATAACTAGTATCTATGACCATAATTTGGCCTCTAACCATTCTAACTCATTCTTTTCTGAAAGAGATAAATATTCAGATTATTTGCTTTA
Source organism: Convolutriloba macropyga (assembly GCF_964194025.1). Classification (NCBI taxonomy): domain Eukaryota; kingdom Metazoa; phylum Xenacoelomorpha; order Acoela; family Convolutidae; genus Convolutriloba; species Convolutriloba macropyga. The sequence goes on from NC_134469.1 coordinate 83,226,302, forward strand.
AAATCTGTTGAGCTATCAAATTGAAGAGCTTGACGGTGACCCTTTAAAGGTAAGACTTAGATAACAGAAAACTGATTTGAAGACATTTTTAATCAAAATAATTGGCTTTTTATTCCAAAAAATTGAATTCTGTTAATCAGTTCAGCATTTAATACATATTCGCAATCTAGCTCTTTAAATATGTGTTGAAAGAGTAGTACTGATTCTACTGTTTATCAATACATCTTGTGCTATAATGCTCTTGAGGGGGAGGAACTATATACTCAAATGGGTTTTTTTGTTCAGACAATTTTGGCCGATCGATTTATTCATCGTTGAGAGTTGTGAGTAGTATAATTAAAAAGCGCGCCAAACGTAGAATAAAGAATTGAAAAGATTTTTTGAATTTCGTTTTTTAGAGCGAGTTATCGATGTTTTAATTTTTGTGAAAATTAGAGTAACGCAAGTTGCGTGACTTTTATTCACATTTTTCGGAATTTTTGCCTAAACTTTCGTCAATTTTGCTAAAATTTGTAAAATTTTTTAAGAATAGTCTTTTTGATTTTATTTTTAAGGACAAAAGTTTTCTGAAAGTACACACACAAAAACCACTATTACATTCTTTCTGAGCTCAACAGGGGGCTATTCCTACTTCCATTTTTATTGAAAGTGCTCTGTAATTAACCTTTTTGCCGTTTTTCTGCAAACTTTACTTGTTGATTATCAAAAATGCAGCTTTTACTTTTCAACTTTTTTACTAACAAATTATCTATATCTATAACTTTTGAAAAATTAAGGGTTCCTAATGTATGAACAGCATTGGCAGGGCTGGTTTTGAGAGCTGTTTATTTAAAAAAACGCAACAATTTAAAGCAATGTTCACTCGCAATAGATCCATTTGGTTTTTTAAGCAGCTCAAAATAAGTTATCTTTTTTCTTTTCGAAAGCTTATGGTTGTTATGACTGAAAAAGATATTTGATTTTTATTTAAAGAATGGCCTATTGAACTTTGTCATTACGTTTTTTTAAATTTGATCAACTCGTAGGTTTGTGTCTTCAACGAAAGAATGCTTCTTCTTTCTACTGCATTAAAATTTACCTTTTTTGCGGTTTTGTGCCTTAAGTTATGGTTTTCTGGCATTGATCCTGCTAGATTTCACAATTTTGTTATGATTTTTGAGGCCTTTGCACATTCTTTACGTTTTCTCTTTTTGTCACATTATCATTTTATAGGCAGATGACATATCACATTACCGGCCTTCAATACAGGGCACAATTGAACATCTCGAAACCTTTAAATATATGGATTACGGCTTCGACACCACTTCCTCGGAGAATTTAAAAGATTTTTTTTAATTCTGTCTTTTACTGTCGTTTTTACTCCATTGTGTTAGTCGTTTGAAATCTCCTGTGTAAGGACAGGTTTTATTGGTTTTTTTATGGAAGAAGAGATGAGTCGGTTTTCTGATTTGAGTTATTAGCTGATAACTTTCATGGCTTTGAAAACAATTGGCTTCAATATTTAAAATAAAACATTTTTAAACATCGCAATTTTGATCTTTCCATTGACTATTTATTACCTATTCTCATTGCCTGCAGGTCATATATGATGTTTTTGGTGTCACAAAATCTAATGTTCTCAAAAAAATTATTATGATTTCAGCGGCTTCGACATGGTTTTTTCATAAAAAATAAAAAAAATTTTGATTTTTGTCATATTTGACGTTTTTGTAGACTTAAGAGATAATCTGGACGAATAATTGATCCTATTTAATTATTTCATATAGTAACTTACGGCCTTCATGATCTTGGAAATTTATTTTTTGCTAAAAACACAAAAATTCATTTTTGTCTACTTGTTACCTAGTCTCGTTAATGACAGGTCACAAAACACATTATAGGTATTCACAGAAGGCGCAATCAAACATACACGGAGGGGCAATATTTGGCTTTATGGCTTCGACAAGGTTTCTCGGCAAGTTTTAATTGAATTTCTGTTTGCCGTTTATTTTTTTGTTTTTTTTGGAACCGCATAAAAAATTGAATTCATACAGGTTCTTAATGCCATCCTATAAAAACAAAGATAATCATAAACCAGTGGGATGTTTTCAGTTGACTTCTAATAGTTTTCAATACTTTGAAATTAATTGTTTTAAAAGAATATGCGAATTTTTTAACTTTAATATTCTTGTTCTTTTTGTCTAATTGTTAACGTGTCTTATCATGGACTGGTTCCATATCTTTTCTATTGAATTGCAAGTTATTTTGTTTACTTTGAGTTTTATCTGACGCCATTTTGGCTTTGTTTTTCAGTTGTTTTGAAATTGACATAAAATTTTGGATGTAATTAATGTTTGTTGTTATTGTTTGATTTTGTTGTTCGTCTTGCATCGCTTTCTTGATAATAGCTGATCTCATCAATCTAATGCGGTTTTCTAACTCCACTGAAGTATTTGCCCTGAAGGCGTTATTTTTGTTCATACACCAATTTTTTTTAAAACACTTGAATTTTTGGGTGTTTTCTATCTGTTCCTCATTTGGTGGACAATTATGCCAAAATTGAGAATGAGCGGACTCAGAACCTCATCTGCACTTCCACAATACCGGGCCTCCGAGTTCGACTTATAATTAGCTTATTACTTTTAACTCTCAGCTACTTAAATTGAATTCAATTACCTCAAGTTTGCACCGATGTCGTTCAATTGTGCTTGTGTTTCAAATTTCAAAGTTTCAGATAATTTTTCAGTTTCCTGTGTTTTTTAGAATAATTTCAGAAAAGCACATTTTATTCGGCTCAGTCTACAATCAAAGCATTGACATGCTTTGGTGGTCTATTTTCTTTAATTTATTTTTCTTGTGTTGGTCATTTTTGATGCTCTTTTTTTTGATGTGAGGTTTCCTCCTAAGCTAGTTGAATTGAAAGTTCATTTTCAAAAGCTCACTGTATTTTTTTGGTGTTCAGATTTCACAGAAGGAGATTGGGAAAAAACAGGAGAGGTACATTGTGAAAAAAATAGGAAGTATAATTTATTTCTCATTTTAAGTTACGATTCTCTGAGTGCCTATAAAAGAATGTGAAATAATTGGCGACAATTTGCGGAAGATATTTTTCATGTTTAATAGTGAGCTAAGAAATCAAAATTATTTAAAATGGGAGCAAAATTTTGTAAAATTTTGTGTTTTTAAAGAGAAGTTGCAAAAAATTACTTATATTATGCTTTAGTTGCTGCTGTAATTAATTTTGGACCAACGGACACTTCTCTTTTCACAAACTCAACATCATTAAACTTTGCTACAACAACTTTCTGACAAAAACAATTGATACTTTTCAATTGTTTTTGTAATTTAATGTTTAACTTGAAGTGTTGGTGCGTTATTCAGAAAAAAGCAAGGATATATACCATTAAAAAGGAGTATTATTGTGTCCTCTCAAACTGAGAGTTAATTGTTTGCCGCAAAAAATAGTTTAGCTGTCTATTAGCTGCACCCTTATTGAAACGTTTCTGGATTTAAGATGAACTTTCTGTTTTTTTTTACTGTTTTATTTTGTTTTGTGCTAAAAATGGACGTTACAATGGCATTAGAAAATCTAGGCCTACTTTTAATTTGAGGCGCATACCTGAAAAAATAATTTTGTTTTGGTTTTGGTTACATCTCAATTCAACCAGTCGATTGTTTTTTGGGTAATTTTCATTTTCAGTGACAATCAATCGTTGGATTTTTTAAAACCATCTCTTCTGTTTTAGTTATATATCTAACGTTTTCACTGCCTCTCATTTTGCGTTTGGAGTTCTCGGATTTTTTGTCACAAACTTATATATTTTTATATGTTGGATAATCTTCGAATAATCAAACTAATCACGGCGAATCTGCATATTCCAACAAAATCAAGGTAAATAACTTTTAAATCCAAAATTTTCTTTCAATTTTTAATGGAAACCGAAACAGTTTAGGCGAAAAAAGTACGAGTTTTACACTTGCCCTAGGTATCAATATTAATGTACTATCGAATTATTTCAGTTTGTCAATGTAAAAATAAGTTTCTACAAAGTGTGTCACTTTTTCAGTTTTTTTTATCATAAAAGTCCCAAAAATGTTATTTTATCTGTTATAGTTGAATTACATCCAGGTGAATACCTTTGGTACTTAGTTTGTATAAAAGGACTTGTAGTATGATATCTTACAAAAAGTAAATTTTGAAATTGCAAGAGTTGACCAAATATCACACAACGAAAAACCCTAAGATCCAGCAGAAAGTTTTTCCGTAAAAATAGTGTACTTATTTTGAACCCTTTATTCAATTGTCGCAGTAAAATGGCTGCTCAAAATAAACGGAGTTTTTGGTTCAAATATCCATTTTTATCAAAATTTGCTCAGATTTGCGCATATAATTTGCAGTCATTTAAAGCAAATCTTTTCATTGCGCATCATTTGCTTTTTGGTTATGAATTGCTTTGTTCTAGTTTTCTTTTACTGACACATAAAAGAACCCTGGTCTGTCTAAGTGGCGCTTTTTTCCACCTCACTGACAGCATAACTATTGTTGAATTTTTCCATGATTTCCGTTTTGCTTCACTGCTCGCGTATTTTTGCCATGATAAACACGTCGCTCCCTCTAAGTGACAACCTGTCTTTCACTCTCATTGTTTACAGTCCACTCAAAAAACAAAATGAGGAAGTTTTCTTTTCGTCTATTTTGGGGGTTATAATTACAATGGTATTAATTTCATTTTTGCACTAGTTTATCCTTCTACCTTACCACGTTTTTTTCATCTTTTACTATACTTTAAATTGTTTATAGAATTTTTTAACTTCAACGTTGGAAAACTTCGAAAGAAAAAGGTAATTATGTATAATAAATTTATGAACGAAAGTCAATTGTTTATGAAGAAAATTTTCGCCTATTTAGATTTCTGTTAATAGTCAAATTACTATCAATTCTGATTAGCTGTATCTTTATAAATGCAAATTTTCGCAAGCTTTTTTTATGAGATTCAAACATGAATTTCGTAAAGCATTGAAACTGAAAATGTTGAGAGCAGAGTTGCAGTTGTTAACAAAATATCGATCGAAATTTTGTGCTTTGCGAATAAAACTCTGAATAAGTGGTTAAGTTTTTAATAAATTGAGCAACTTATAAAAATTTGAAATATTGATTTGGGCTCTCCTAAAAGCGGTCGTAAAAAGCAGACAGTTACTACAGAACAACCGCCAGGGGCAAAATATTCTAGTGAAATGTGAGTTAGTGACGAGGGGTTGTATTGGTTTGGACTGGATTGGGGTTGGGGGGGGGGGGGGGGAGGGGAGGGGGAGGGGGGTGGAAATGTGTTCACTGCCATTTTCCAGAGGTGGGCAGTGCTTGTGTTATCTTGTCAAAATCAGTCATCCTTGAAAACTTTTTCTCTCTTTGCTTGTTTCTTGTTTTTATGGTAACAGACTACCATAAATAGAAAACAGCAGACATGATATATGAACACACGTATACTCAATTTAGCTCTCTCAATTTTTTTTCTATCTGTGAAAATAATTTTTTTCTCTAGCTTTTTTAGAAATACGCAATTTCATTCACCATGTAAAAGCACAAAAGGCGAAAACAAAATGAAATATTTTTTTATCATCCTAACTTTGTGTCTCAGTTTTTTCAATTCCAAATATATTTCGTTATAAATTTCTACTTTTTGTCATTTTTGTGAGTTGCAGCCTTATCGTATATAAATAGGAATATATATGCAGTAACTTTTTGGGTGGTTCTCTTGTAAATTTGATTGTTGTAAGACATGTCTGCTCGACTGTTATGCGAAAAAGCAATAATTTCCGCGGAGTCGAATTTTTTTATTTTTGTTTGAATCCGGAATGGGCCAAAATTGGATCGCACTTCCCGCTGGTTGCTTTCTTCTGTTTCTTCTTCCCCTTTTTCCCAATAAGCCTGGCCTTTTTTGTGGGGGGAAGGAAGCACACCTGCGCTCATGTTAATTTATCCACGCATTAGCGGAGCACTTTTTCCTTACAACTTACTCTAAAAAGAGCTGTAATAGCTACAACGCCGGCCTTGTAAATTTTTCATCGTTTTCTGATGCGCTGTTGGTAAAATTTCCAATTTCTGAAGCACCGTTGATGCGTTTTGATCACAAGTTGTGAAATAATTTATCGATTTAATTCCTCCGCAAATCCCGGGATAGAATGCCAAGTTAAGACGCACATGATTTCAGCCCCAACTTTCAAATTCCATTTTGATCCAAGCAGTTGGATAGTTTTGAAATTGTTATCCCGCTCAGGATTAGAGAGAATTATATTATTCCTTCTATTCCGTTATCAAAGTAAGTTTCTTTGATATAATTTTGGGAGTATAATGAGTGTTGGCGACTCTATATGTCTTTGGTGATTATTTCCGCCCTGGTGCCTTTAATTATAGAAGACATAGGTAAGTGCGACCAACCGAAACGCCCCATTAATCAAGACCATATCGGGCACCAGTGTGTAATTGGTATTTGACATCAAGTTAGCAAATTGTAAAAGGGGATAATTTGGTTGCTTAATAAAATTGGATGTGATTGGTGATATTGAATACATAAAACAAACACACACACATACACACACATATACAAACTGACACATACACGCACACACACACACACACACACACACACACACACACACACACACACACACACACACACACACACACACTCACATACACACACAAGCAAATTTTTTTGCTCTCCTTCTTTTTCAAAAAGGCATTTCAAATAGTGGATTCACGTCAAATTATTTAAATTTGAAATCAGATACAGAATTTTTGCTTTCAAATAAGCACACACAAAACTATATGAAATCTCATCCGATACAATAGAAAACAAAAAAAAACAGATGGAGATAATTTTTCAGGCAAAAGTTGTAGATTTTTTTCAGTATACAGATGCCCAATTTTATGAAAAAAAAAACCGTAGATTTTTGTATGAAAACTTTTTCAAAGCAAGGTTTTTGTCCTTGAGAAAATAAGGAATAACAAATTGTAATACTGTTAGTCTTCTAACAAGCAGGGAATAAGAAATCTGAAATACATGAAAACTATTAGCTCGTTTGTGCATCGTTTTGCATCAAAAAGTTATGCAAAACTTCGCGAAATTGTGATAATTGTTTTTGATTTGATATAAATAAGAACTAAACAATGTGCCAATAACATATAAACTCTTCTGGTCAATTTTTTTCAAAAATTTGATTTCTTTCCTCAGTAGAAATTTCCAGTTTCTTAACTATATTTTCTCATATCGGCATTAAGAAAATATCTCTCACAAATTTGATTGCTTTGCTTGACTTTTTCGGATTAAGATTTGATAGCTCATTTAATAAACTATTGAATTTTTTTCCTCTTCTTCTTTTAAATTTATCAATCAGGTGAATAAGGTTGAAAAAATTCGCATTCCTCCTCTTTTTTTTCATAAGCGCGTCGCTTACTTCACACGATATCTCTCATTTCAGCAAATTCTGGAAACAATTTTTTCAAAGAACGTAAAAATTTGCCAAATACCCAAAAAACTTTTTTACTCTTTTTTTTTCAACTCAAAATAGAATGCCTAAATTTAAAAAAAAACTGTTTATATTTAAGGTTAATAGAATTAATTTGTCCGTGATTGCCAAATTTTCATTGAAATATTTGCTTTGAGGAAACCTAAACATTAAGACCTGACCTTGACCTGACCTGACCTTTATCAAAACCAAAAAAGCCTCATTTGTTTTGCATTCCTGTTTTCATGCAACCAGTGCTGACAAATTTGAAGCATTGGAAAGATTCGAAAACTAGGATACATCAAAAACCAATTTTGCAATTTTTGCAATAATAAATTTTGTAAAATTGTATTCTCTTTCTCTGCGATTTTGACCAAAGCTGACTGATATCAATTTAAAGCTCAAAAAATGTTGGTTGAAACCAAATAAATTGTGTTTAATTGCCATTTTGCGATTTTTCAGTACGCCATTATGTTGTAGATTTTTCTACATTATGAGATGAACATGGTTCAATGACTTAATTAACTAGAACAAAATTTGCAGTCAATAATTTTTTACCGAAAACGCATTCATATTAACAATAACTAATTTGCGTTTCAGCAAAACACAAAAAAAGTTGAGCAGAATGGATTTTAAGGCGAGTTCAACATTTGGAAAGAAAAACATTTAAAGGATTTATTTAAAAATGATTTGCATTTTCGATGCCTTGCCATAGAACATTTAAAAATTTAAAAATATGATATCAAATTTGATAAACATTCGTTGTTCGTAAAATTCTTGAAGCAAAAAATAGCTAGGATGACTACTAAAAATCGACATAAGAAAAAAATGCGTTTTTATACCTTGTCTTGCTTTTGAATGATTTGCTTAAAAGTACCAAATTAAAGTATCTAGCCTTATCGCTTTTTAAAAAGTTTATAACCAGTACACACAGTGCTAGAGCCTTCTCGGTTTTTCGGTAAAATCTTGATACTTTTGGTTTTTAATTTCAATGTGAATTATTAAGCAAGTTTCTTAGCACAACTATTTTCAATCTTTTCAGTGCAAAACTGCTTTCAGACCATTTCGATTCTGCAAACGTTAACCAAATTTACTTCACTGTTTCTTGCCATAATTCTTGACCTGTTTTAAATGGGGGTGAAACTAGATGCATGTTTTCATTCATTTCATCGCAAATCTACCGCCCATTTGAACAAAAGTGCTATTTGCCCTGAAAATTTACACATCAATTTGAACAAACTAGCAGGCCGAGCTGTTATTTATTAGAATGAAACTAGGCCAACCCCTAACGAGATAAAGGGCTAAGTAGACCTCAATCATCTTCACCCAAATAGTCAATCATTGCTTGACTGATTGCAACTGGACACTCCTTCGATTACCTGTTGACATGATTCGAGTTGATCAGTTGATTGATGTATATGTTGGCGTCGCTCGCCCCTCATTTGTACCTTAAGATTGTTACCAGCAGTCTTAGTTGGGCTAATCTGGTGTTTAACATTTTCTTAATCTGATCATGATTAATTACTGCTGTCTGGTTTTGGCATTCTGTCCCGTCATTTCAGTACCAGAGTATTCACCAACTGAAGTTATTTTTAGAGAGATGGAGAAGAAAAACAGCATGTTTATTACCGCTGTTATTCCCGCTGTTTTATAAAACGGTTTTTAAAAATCAAATCAATTCAACTGAAAAAAAAGCAATACCGGACGGAACTGCAAGTCAAGACCAGTACTGGGCACGTCAAATTGCAAGTCTTTTATCAGTACTGATTCAGAGCTATGGTCATGTCACTTTTTACACTTGTCAGTATAAATACAAGTCTTGGCCTAGACGAGTAAGTCTAAATGATATTATTTGAGCATGCAATTTTTTTTAAAGAATTTTAGGTTTGTAACTCGGTTTTTTCCCTTAAAAGAAGGACAACAAGGAAGGGAAATTAAGTTTGTGACAAGTTAAATTTAATTGAAAATTGTTTGTAGAATTAAGAACGAAGAGGTTACCCATTTCAAAAAAATGAAAATGAAATATTTTTAAAAAGTAAAAAGAAGTACCATGCTAACCTCCATGTCAATATCAATGTCGGCTATGTCTGAATATAAATCTTATTTTGTTTTCCAGCACTGCATAAAGTGGAAGTGCCAGTCAAGCCTAACAAATGTTGGCAAGACTCTGATTCTAAGTAAAAACCAACTTTTCAAACACTTTTGTGTAAAAATTTCTAACTTCATGAAGCTCTGAAATGTACCACGCTGTCGATATAGATTATGATCCAATTACCGTGGTGTTTTTGACCCAGTTTCTCGTGGGAACTTTGTTTTGAAATTTACTTCGTTCCGCAGATTGATCAAAAGTGCATCATTGCAGAATGATAGAATGAGGAAAGACTGTGGAAAAGTCTGCCGTAGTAAGAATCATTTGGAGTCCAGTTCTCTCAAGGGTTCAACTAGCCGAAATCAGATAAAATATGCAACCTTTTGTGTAGAATTTTGGAGAACACTTGGATTTTAAAATGCTAAAGTTGGGCCGCTATTTCATTTGTTGGCCATGTAGATTTGTGGCTAAGTTTTTCAAAAGTAGATTTTGAAAAAAAGACTTTGAATTAGGTTCGGGCAGATAGCCTAAATAAACCAATGGGCTAATTGAGAAGCAGGTTATTGACTATCGCTTCAAATTGGCTCAAAAAACCCCTCTGAAACTAAGATCGGGTCCAATCAACTTTCATACAAAACACATTTAGAGAAACAAAAAAACCCATAGACGAGAACGGCTAGTTATTTTGGATAACTTCCAAATAACTAAAAATTGAGAAAAAAAAAAACACTTGCTTCCATTGAGTTAATTTTGAATCTCGAGAGAAAAATAATACTTGTTGGTTTGCTGAAAACTTTGAAACCAGACATTTTTGCCTAAACAAAACTTGGCTTAATCCAAAGGTAAACAACGAGGGAATTTTCTTTGACTGCAATTACAAAAAAAGCAAGTTCGTTCTGACAGAGTCCACGGACCAAGAAGATTTGTACTCAATAGTAAAAACAAGCTATTATCAAAATTGAAGTCAAAGGTTCTCACAACAAATATGGAGCCCCGGCAAGCAGTAAGTATTGATTTACCATATAACAGCTTAAAAGTTCATTTGACTCAGCTGTCGATGCCCTCTTACTCTGACCGCAAATCAAAAAGAAGCAGAAGAGAACGAGAAAAAAAAATAAGTAGTAACATTTTAAATTTGGTAGAACTAACTTGAAAATTTTTAGTAGATAATCATTTTTTCAATATCTCAAATGTTTACAGAAGGATGACAAAAGCTCTTTTCTATACGTCCTCAACCAGTTTTTATTCCGAAAAAAAACTGAAAACTGCTGAAAAAATTCACACACACCAAAAAAATGTTTACAATTGAAAGACCTGCTTGAAGACAAATTTCATTTCATTGAAAACAAAAATTTGGACACTACTAGAGTTAGCTACATCAATTTACTGCTCATCATTCGAAGTAACCAGATATTTCTATTGATGATATTCAGTTCTGCGCAAGCACCTTCGAAGATGAAATAACAAACGTTTAAAGTGTTTCAAAATCATTCATAAAAACAAAGATTATTGGAATCTTCATTAACGTACATAAAAACAATCTTTGTTTTTGTTCGGCTTTATCATCAACAAAAAAGAGTTTCCGGTTAAATAGAAAAAAAATCCATGTTCAACCTAATTTACAAAATGAATATAAGATAGAAATATCAAATTAAGCACTTATTGCTATGTTCAAATTAATCCAGAACAAGTTGTGCAGCAAGGTGCATTGTTTTTTTGCCATGACAAACCGTTAGAAATCAAGAAAAATTTGTAAAACATTTTGGAATTTCGTTCAAATGATGTGAATTGATTGTTAATGGACTTCAAATACGCTGCAAATTTCTTAAAAAACTAGTATTTGATTACTTTTTGTTATTGAACGAAATTTTGGATGTATGCTTACACATTTATGCTATTGATTTCTGGGATATTAGAAATGGAGATCCTAAAATCATATTATGTGATAATTTCCCCTTGAGAGGTCAAACGAGTTCTCAAAAGAATTTCTTCTATCGTTTGGTAAAGTATTCTGTTTCACTTTTACGAGGCAACACTTACCCGATCCTGACCCACTCTCCAACCCAGCCAGCAGAATTCAAGAGTGATTTGCGAAGATTTTTGAACGAAGAATCACATGTAAATGTCAGACACAAATTTTACCCTTGTGGATGTAAGTTGTTTGAGAATAGAAGAAAATTTGTTCTATCCACCCCAAGTCGAGGTATACCTCGTTGGAAAAACAAAGCTTTGTTAAATTCATTATTATTTTTATTATTATATTTTTTAATTCTCTTTTGAATGTTTTATTCTAACCATTTTGCCGCGCGTTTTTTTATGAGAAATCTTATCATATTTGGTTTTTTTAAAAAAAACAGTTTTCGACAAACAAAGTCATTTTTGGTAATTCAATCGCATTTTTGATGCTTTCATTAACAAATGACCTCATCTTATATCTCGTTTTCATATTTCTATTGAAATATTAGGAGTTAGTTCAATGAGTGTTGTTTTTTTTAATTCTTTTCGCAATAACTGAAGTATTTTTTTTACTTCTATATATCTATCAACTTTATTAAAATGGTATAGTTTTTGTGCTTCTAAAATTGGTAATGGATTTGTACTAAAATGGTAAACAGTGGTATTATATTCCATTGAGATTTAGTCAGACAACGATCATTGAGTCAATAGCCCATTGTCTTTTGTTTATGACTGTGCCCAGTTTATGCAACTTTTGAGATCACCTATAATTTAAATGGGCCACATTTTTATTGTGCCGATTGAAAGTGGAGCATGGTTGTTGTTTTAACCCTCAAAACACCGTTCACGGCTAACAAGATTAACCCCTGTATATGGTGCCCAGAGTCGCTATCAAATTGGCGTGAATTAATTTGAAAACCCTACTTTGGGCAAATGGGCTTGGGGGTTCTATTTGACTAGTTAAATTGCCAGTTGATAGATTATTAACCCTAAGAGTGGGTGAACATGATTCGGGCCTATATAGTGATAGTTGTCATTTAGCGTATCTGAATTCAGCGGTATTTAGTTCACTAAAAGCTGGTAATTTTCATTTTCAGAACCGTAATTCGAAAGTCTTTAATTTATTTAATTTATCGCTCTTTCTATGAGATTGAAATGGGACAAATCTATTTGAACGTTCAACTCGACCCAACTTTTGAGTTGGGTGTTTAGCCATAAATCAACGGTTCCTACTACTGATACAAAATAAGTTAAAGATCTGAAATGGGTCTATACGCTCCAAAAGTTATGTTGAAAGGTGAGTTATAACAATCTAGTGTAGGCGTTAAATAGTTATTTCTCTATCGCGGCTCTATTTGTCCTTGGCTAAACTGATGATGATCATTTGACGGTCTTTGCTTTTGCCTTCTATGCAAGAATTTCTGCGCATAATTTTGCATTCATACAGCAATAATTGCTCAAACGTCAATTAAGCGTACATAACATACCGCCTATTTGATAAGGTCGGCCAGAATGACGCCACAACCTTTATTGGGAAAACCTCAAACAACTAATTAAGTTAATGACGCTTAAATTTCTTTTCCCTTATTTCTTGACCCGCTGAAATAATTTCTACTTAAACTATTTGCGTTTTTTACCTTTGTAAAAAAGTAAAACGTTATATTTCTCCAAATATTGTAATTTATTTAATGCATTAATGCACACCACCATTCAAATTTGTTTACAAATTTGCTCCAAGATGTAAAAATTGTTATTTTACGATTTGTCCTGTTTATTTTTCCTATTTTTCCTGTTTACAATCGACAAAAGCGTACGCCCTAATTGTGCCCTAAATGCCTGGCAACTGATGTTAATCACAAAAGGCTTTTTCGAACTACGAGGCATTACCCCCCATTTCTTTGTTTACTTTGAACCGCAAACAGTGTTGAAAATCGGTAAACAAAAGGAAACCATAACGTCCCAAATCAAAGAGGGAGTAATATTAACCATGTTAATTGATTATATTTGGATATTTATGTCCGTTATAAGTCAGCGAAAATCTATTTTGCTTTGAAAGTTGCTGATTATAATAACTAGCTGTGTGGTTATTGTCACAAATCAAAGCTTGTGGTTTATTTTTGGGGGAAAGGTGAGTTTATTGGTTATAACTAAATCAACATATTACAAACAGCGAGTTAGTTTTGACCTGGTTTATCACAGAAATTCTGGAAAGTTTTGCTGCTTTGAAAAATTAAATAGTTTAGTAAATTTATTTTCATTGAGGTTTTTGTTCATGAAAAGAAATTTATTAACACTGTTAATAACTAGCCAATCTTGATGAAACATGTTCTGATTTGAACCATAAAAATTTTTAATTCTCAATCTGTCGGAATTTAAGAAGCTTTTAGCAGAGTTGATAATTATTTCTAACTTTGGTGTGAAGTCATTAAATGCGGCATGTCACTTAATTGAACGAATTAGTGCAAATTGAACCTTCAAAAAATTCCATTATCTAAAATTAATTCTTCGCGGTTTTGTCGTAGTTTTGAAACTAAAGGGAACAAGAGATTATTAAAGACAGCTTTGGTCGCTTCAAATTTGGAGATATAGTATTGATATTAAACTTTTTTTATGTCTAATTTTGAAGTTTTTATATCGTTAACAGGTTTTTATTAAGGTGAATATTTCTGAGGTGAAGATTACGGTATGTACCTAAATTCTTTTTTCAATTTCTCTTCTTTAGTAAATTCGGTGCTTTTCGGTTTTCATTTGAACTTTGTCAGTTTTGTATAATTAGATTTCACGGCCCACTAGGAAAGATTTGAGATCACCCTCGAAAGATTATGTGCTTGGTTTGGTTTTTGACGGTTTGACGTTGGCCCACATTTGAAATCTTAATCTGTAATCTTTCTGATCTTCAAGCCAGTGGAAAAACTTTACTAGGAGGGATTGTGGGTCTAATCAAGTGGGGCGATTTGAACGAATATTGTCCACGGTTCCTGGTCGGCCTCGTAACGGGTTAAGTTACCCGGTGCGCGTGGAGATTATTATTTATTGCTTTCAATATAGCGACCAAATTGATTAGGAGTTCCTGGAGTAAGAAGTGCCGGATTTTTACTGCCAGGGTAATAATCTCTATTCGGGAACTATTTTGCATTCTTGCCAGACAAACTTAGTCCGTCTCTTATTATCGGCACAACTAATCAGGTCGTTGTTTTGGGGTGACAGGGGAGGGGTGGGGGGGGGGGTGATATTGGGGTTGGAGAGGGGGGGGGGTGATATTGGGGGTTGGAGGGGGGGGGGGGGTCTTGCGAGATTTGTGTTATATTGTAAGAACAGTAGGAATAAGAAACGATTCACCAACGCTAGTGGGTTAACAACGCTCTTTGGGATCAACTTGATTTGTTGGGGGTGGGGGGGGGGGGGGTGGGGGTTGAATGGTTGACGCGGAGTGACGTGATACAACAATGGGCATAATGGTATAACGGGTAACCCCCTGGGCACTGAGCGTTTATGTGCACATAGCGTGTATGTCTCTGTGTAGTATGAATTAGATAGCGCAATTTTCATTTTTCTTTTGCGCCATAAACAATTGTAGGTAGCATCCTATATCTACAAAGATGAAGCAGTTTAATCCCTTCTTTGGTAAATTTTAGCCCAGTGTTTACTGTATACATACTAAGGTATAAAAGCAGAACCCTACTAGCTACAACTGCTTTTTGTATATACATAACCTGACTTTGAAAAATCTCCCAATTTCTCAAAAAATGGAAAGCAAGGGAATTATTTAGTTGGATTAATGGCGTTATGGAGTTCTAAATTTTGGCTACTTGATATCAGTTTTTTTGGAGCATTAATTCCGGACGAATACTTTTTATCCCAAAACTGAGTCCGGCTTTTATCTTCCTGCCTAGATAGCCAAAATAGCGGAGCACTGGAAGCCGGGTAACTGACTGGACTGGTTGGTTGGGTAAAATGAAGGGCACTATTATTATTCCACTTCACTTCTTTTTCACCCAATTTTATATATGGTGCTCTGTGTACTGGGCTAAAATGCTGGGTTAAAATAGAGAGCCAACGCAATTTGCATGTCAAACTGGTTAGCATTCACGTTATGTCACGGAGTTGGTTATAGTATAGAGAGAGCGCGAGAGAGATAGCTAAGAAAACGGGACCATAGTATTGCATAGATAGTTGATTGGGTTTAATGAAAGAATGATTTTTTGAGTTTGTACCTGTCGACCAACCGCTTGCTATTTTATCCTGGTCGGATTAAACTTTATTCCCGGGATTTAGCAATCAATATTCGCTTTTACTTCAAATTAAAGACCCCCTTTCTCTGTCCTACCCTTACACACTCACACACGCACACATTTGTTCACACAGCCTCCCTGATCCGGCAGCAGTTTGTGCCCCTAACCCGCTTTGATTCCTCGCTCTTCGTTACTACCCTGTAATACAGGTATCAGTGCGGGGAATTTGGGCTGGGCCATTTTGGCTTGACATGACTTGTCGTTTGTGCCGCAAAGTATTATATCACTACCATCTAAACAAGCTCCTATTCCGTTTATCCCCCCTTGTGCATGTTAGTTTTATCATAACTTATAACTTTATTTATAGCCTCCTCAGCTGATATAAATTTTTGTTCATGCAACTTTTCGGTGACATACTTTCACTTCAATTAAATTTATGCCATCAAAAAATTTTGCAACCCGCAGACCCAATTTTGGAAATTCGAAGCGATTCTTTTTTGAAGATGCAGTTTGTTATTTATGCACAGTTTGGTGTGTGAATTATGCAAGAGATGCAGCGGCAGCGATACATATATAGACTTCATAACTAGCTGAAAATTTGATAGCATTTTCATCCTCACCCCTCGCAGCATTACATTATCATTCATTTCTATTCAAAATACAATTTCCTCCCCTTCGCCTTGTTTACAACACAAGCCACCAACTCATACACTACCGCCAACTTTTACTTCTTCATCAAGCCCACGCGTACCCTGACACTTAACAATACTTTACCAACAATACCCTCTTACCCAAAAAAATGGCAGGAAAAAATTACTTTATAGCTTCTGTTTTATGAACGTTGAACTGAATAACTATTCTTGTGTTCGATGCTGCGAAAATATTCTCTCCAGTTTTTCAACGAGATATTTTGAAAATAGGAAAAAAAAGTTTATTCGTATTGAGCGTTTATTTTGACGAGTAAAGAAATATCAAATTGGTGAACTTTATGGCTATTCGTTTTCGGCTATTAATTTCCAAATTTTATGGTGCATTAACTTTTAGAACAACAGTATAACGTCATGTGTAATGTTATGTAAGTAGGCCTTTATGACTCGTAATCCTCACACCAGTTCCTGATTTTTGTTGAGCAAATAAAAACGTTTCACTAAGTTTTTTTTTGAAAATCGCAGTAGATATATTATCTGCTCAAGGTTCATTTTTCGCTCAGGTTGTTTTCTAGCTATTCCAGTTTCATCTAAAACGTGCATTATTACTATTTGTTGTGTCGATTAGTGTTTCCTTTTCAACAAAAGTGGACTATGATGAGCCACCC